>NW_026260115.1:0-253961 GCF_024291825.1 Alternaria postmessia
TCAGTTTAAGAGCTCTAAACTGAACTGACTGATAAGACGAGAGCTCTAAACTGACACTGAACTGACTGCCAAGCAATCAGTCAGTCAGTCAGTCTCATCAGTTTGGATTGATTGTTAGCAACTCTGCTCTGAACAAGAGCACATCGGCTTTGAGTCTGGCCGTTGCCTGACTAACGATCCACCATGGCCTACTTTGTCCGCGTACATGAACCCTTACGAATGGACACTACTACATTCCATACCTCAAAGCTGTTCGTTTCGTCAGACCAAGTGCTTTGTGGTCCGTGTCAAAGACTACTCTCAGGAAGAAATACTTTACTTCGCACAGAGGAGACAAACGGAAAGTTGTATTTTACCCATCATGCAACGCCTGAGTCGTTTCAGGAAGCCCTTGCATTGTCTTGCGGAATATGTAGACGTCTAAAAGTTGAGATTGATCGCGACTTGCGTATGACCAACCCGTCTGGGATCCTTTATGTACCACTGACTGACACCCGGACAGGTCATCGCTCACGCGGTCCATTCCAGGTCGCTCCAACGGAATATGTAACTCAATTCGAGGCAGACCGAGAAGAGAGAATGTCCCTCTGGTTCATTTGTAATGGGAGTTACGTTCCCCTACACCTGGTGCCTGAAAAAGATACCAACCTGTCGCAAGGGCATCTGCCAGCTCATTCAGGTCTATTGGATGTAGATACGAGTCTCACTGCCGATAATACCGGCAGCGAAGCCTGTATCAGCTTTGCCTTGTCACAACTGAGGCGGTGCCGAGCTACGCATACCGAATGCTGGAAGATCAGGCAGAGCAGACAAGAGGTGAGCGCTTTTGTGCCCACAAGAGTGCTTGACGTAGGCTACGCCGAAGCCTCGACGATCTGCCTTCTTCAAAACGAAGACTGCGTCAAAATGATGCCATATATCGCGCTGTCACATTGTTGGGGAGGTTCTCAGCCTTTCAAACTAACACGAGCAACAGTTGCGCGCCTTAGAGCAGGCATACAATTGACAGATCTTCCTAAAACCTTCCAGGATGCCATCTACGTAGCTCGAAAGATGCAAATTCAGTATCTTTGGATCGATTCGCTGTACGTTGCAGATGAAGCAACCCATCTTGGTATCTCTAACGCCCCCTAGGTGTATCATACAAGATGATCCGGAAGACTGGCAGAGAGAGGCTGCTCGTATGCGAGAAGTCTATAGTCAGGCCGTATGTTGCATTGCGGCCTCCGCCGCTCAGAATAGTGATGCCGGTCTCTTCTTCAACAGAGATCCGCAAGCCCTTTTATCTATGCGAGTTGAAACCAGCAGGGATCGCCTTTATGGACAGAACACGAGAGAACCCCTAGTGGCCTATACAGTTATTCCTGATGTGAACACGCCTGAACAGATCCTCAATACTGCACCTTTGAACAAAAGAGCATGGGTTGCGCAGGAACGTTACCTGAGTACCGGAATCTTCCATTTCACGCAGGAGTTGATCTACTGGGAATGCCATGAGGAATTGACTAGCGAACAAAATCCAGGCCACAACTACCATTCTGAGAGAAGATCTTATTCGCCCGATGGCTTCATAGGCCGAGGCTTGAAATGGTGGGTCAACGATTACAAAATTAAGATGATCCCCAAAACCTCAGGCACGATCGAAACAGACCTTGATTACTTATTCAGAATTTACGAATACTGGTGTGCTTTCAGACGCAGTTACTCTGGACTTGCCCTGACCATGGCAAAAGATATACTCGTTGCATTGAACGGTGTCGCACAGGATGTCGCTGGAGCGATGAACGACACCCTGGTCGCTGGCTTGTGGCGAGGTCGCTTCATCGAAGACATGTGCTGGGCACGAAAGCCGATCCGAATCAGTTCATACTCAGCCGAAAAAGCCCTGAGGTCTAATGTTTGGCGTGCACCAACCTGGAGTTGGGCGAGTATCAGCCATCCTGTAGAGCGCTGGGTACCGTGGTCTGGTATCAATAGAAAGTCAAAACCAGCTTACGACATGGCTGCGATCGAGACTTTACTTGTAGACCAAAGGCCTTCTGGAGAGCTCGTTCACGCTTCCATGACATTGAGATGTCGCCCAATATTGATATTTCCGCCAGAGTCGGCTGCTTCAACGTGGGAGCCATACGATAATACTATGATCCTTGACGATACTACGAAATGGGACCTAGATGACTTAGGTTGCGAAGTCAGTCTAGTCGTCCTTCGCCATTGCTGCTACGGATCAGTGGGAGAAGGATATGTACAGGCCATCTTGATTACACCAAGCCGGACTCAAAGTGGGAGCTACGAACGCGTCGGTTCTTTTGCCATCGAGGCAGACTCTAGAATGCTCATCTATACAGATTTCGATAAGAAGACGCCTATACTGCGCAGTATTCTTGACGGATACCATAAAACACAAGAAACAATGATCGACCTCGTATGACGCGGGGATGCTTTGGCAAATTTCAAACTATTTGGACACGTAGCGGAGCTTGAATGACCATGACAATATCCTTTTGCTTGACTTCTGATGTCGTGAGCTCCAATTCAAGGATTTCTCGAGCTGCTACGAATCCGATACTGCTCTTTGTACGGCTTGCCGAGGCTCATGTTAATTCAATCAGATTGGATACCATGTGCTCTGGACACTGGAGTACCTCAAACATGTAGCCGCCGGTGCATCCAGGAGCGGAAGGTCGCCAACCCCGCCAAGACCGCATCCGCCTTCTTATCAAGGCTTGTCCAGCACTCATTGAGGCTTATTCTGCATGATGCAAAGGTGTTTCGATAATGCACGTGAGCATGGTTCTTTGCTCCTTCCAGAAACATGGGCCGGCCCGTGTCAGGAACGGAGGTCGACCTGTGTTGGTGGCGCTATATGCGCTCACACACATCCAATAGAGAGTTGCTTGCTTGCATGATGCAGGGTGGAGTATGTAGGTCGTGCTCCGGGACGATCAGAATAGCGAGAGACTGGGGGTACGAAGAGGCGAGATGCAGAAACAGGTATAAGGAGACGAGGAAGCAGATTGGTAGGGATCGGCGATGAGGAACAGGAAATTGATGGCCGTTGATCGGCGTACGTATTGCTTTGGGGTAAGAAAGGACTAGAACGTCGTACACCTGTCTCAAGTGTGGGCTTCTTGCAAACAAACCATGTACTTGATGCCAAGTCGTGCCTGAGCTGTGCCTACGTAGCTGATTAATCCCACCAATGATATAGTGAGCAACTCAGCCACTGCATAGCCTTATACGTGGCTATACAACCCAACGGAGCTTCCAGAGACCGTACGTGTATGACTTCCGAGAGGCTAAAAAGACTCTTACCGATCACCCGTGGTACGAGTCCTGAGTTGGAAGCTCGAAAAGTATATTTGACCCACCAGGAACTGGGCGGAACGTTTCTTTCGGTTCCTGACCGAAAAGATGGGGTGGTGGGCGGCTCCAACGTAATGAAGGACACACCTTCTGCTACCACCGGTTCACATCGCCGGTTAAGGTAAGGCTTGAGTCCTACCAAATAGCTACCATGCTCTCCGTGCGCGCAGAACCTATGATTGATACATTCGGAACATAGGACGTTCTGTGGCTAGTGATGCTGATGCTGTGGCGTTGAGTTTGCAACGATACCTACAGATTTTACTACAACCTGTGATGACGAGCGGAAAAGGAGCATACATTACCCTCCAGCTGCGAACACTGAACAGCTCGATCAAGCTTCCTTGTAGGTAAACACTTGTCAAGTTCACCTCTGCATAGAAATGGCTGAGATGTGGCGAGTGTGGCGCTATCGCAACACTGACCTCAACAAGGTGCTCTCGAGTGTCGACTATTGATTCAGACGGATGAGGAAGGTGACCTTGGATTTCGAGACGAGGGTTTGTTGCTGTGGGTGTGGTCGGCGAAATGGCCAGGAGCTGGCTGTACAGTCGATCAGCAGTAAAGCCCGCGTTGTCAGCAGGTGTACCTGCATGATAGTTGGATAAGAGGTAATCCCTGAGCCAAGAGAAGAGCTTAGCGCCTTAGATATAGAAGATGTAAGCTAACACAAGCCAGCATTCCTCGCGCGTGCAGCTAACGAATACCATGCAGCAACTCCATGGCGGAGGCGTGGGGTCATGGTCCGAAGTAAGCGCTGGGTGCGATTGCGTTCTTGGCATCGGGTGGAGTTTTGACGCTCAAGGAAGGTCCATATCTCCCGCATGAGATCGTCGCAGGGTCTGAGATACGAGGAGATCACGGGAGATCCTGCTTGGGGGGCTAACCGTTGGAGTGACTAGGGCGGCAGAAAGAACGGCGAGTATTGGAGATCAAACGTGGTGCGCATCTGTACGAAGTCGTATGTATCGTGAAGGGTGCGAAGGCGCTCCAAAGATAGGATCGCATGGCCTATGCACAATACTTGAAGCGGGGATTGAAAGCAACCGTATTATTTTCATAAGCTGGGGTAACTTGTGAACCTGCCTCTTCCAAGCTTGTAGACCAACAGCTCGATGAGCATTGTCTGGCGTCCCTAGGTATGATTGCGGTGAGTTGTCCAACAGTTAGTACACGCTTATTGTCACCACTTTTGCTTGAGAGTCTTGTCAGTACATTCAAGTGCAAATATGCGGTCGGCTATCAATGCATCATGAGGAACTCCCATGTACTCGCATGTGATTAACCATCCGTGGTGCAGTACCCGATGGTCAGTAGTCATCTGGGCAGTAAACTGTTCCTTATTGAGAGAAGGTCATGGCGAATCGTCGAAGAATGGGCCATTGCGTGGTACTCGAACTGAGCTGGGCAAGACAGAAAGGCTTGCCCGAAGGCGGCTGGTGATGTGTTGTGACCACAGCGAATGCCGTGAGATTGAAAGCGAGTTCGGCCTGCACCGTGCGTGAGACACGTGCGCACGGCAGCACCTCGGCACCGATCAACCTCCGGGCTTTGAATGGAAGCGTGCCGATTGTTCCTTAGGGGAACCACTTCAAAACACTACACCACACCCCTTTACCTCTCATGGCTCTGCCAGCCGCGAAGACGGCTGGTAGGTCATCTTAGTGAGCGGAGACCATACGCAAAAGGCAGGAGACGCTTCGCCTCGCCCACATTCGCCGGCCACATCGTGATCGACACAGCCAGAGGCGCCAGCTCAGCAAAGGCCCGCGGTCGCTATGAAGTGGCTTGGAATACCGCCTCTCCGCCGTACTTTCCTTGGACTCATAGTCTCACCGTTGAGTGGGCTGGCTGTCTAGGCCTCGTGCCTCTACTGTTTCTGGCTCTGGCCTAAATCCGCTCGGAACGAACAAGGGCCTTGCACGCGACCAGCGTGGGACATGACAACTTTCCAAAGCGATCGCATCATTCCGCATGCAAGAGCGCTACCCAACATATCGTGGCTCACCATTCGCCCATTTCTCCTATCCCGTTGTCGCCTTATCTGAGGTGTGGCTAAGGGCCAGGTTAACTATATTGGTCTGCGTCGTGCTAATTCCTAAAGAAGGAGGTGGTTTCAGCAGCTACGTGATTTTAAGCTCACTACTAGCGGGCCTTGGATAGCCAGCGGATGGGGGCGCTGTCGCTGTTGCAGATCATAACAGTTGAGCACCGCATGTTCAATACGTTTAAGCATTCCAGGACTAGAAAAAAGCATGATGCCACGATGCAGTGCTGCCGGATAGCGCCGTGATAGGATGGCTACATTGCCGGTCCCGCCAAGCCCGCTAAATAAAGTTAAGATCGAGTATCTGATTGGTTTAGATCAAAATCACGTCCCTTTGCCGCCTGAAATGGAATCGGTATAGGAGCAATTCACCCAGCTGCCGAGAAGTCAAAGACGCAAACAACTTTGTTGTGATTGGGCCTAGTTCTATTGGTGATCCACTTTAGGGAGATTGGACATCCATGCAGCTATGGAAAAGGATACAAGGCTGAAGGTAACGATATACCCAAATGCTGTCCAACAATATCCCTAACCCACTCTTCTTGTTCATGTCGTTGTGTCGACCAATTCTGGCTCCCGCCAATCGTAGATCCAGTTCGATGATCCCTCTGTACTAGTGCTGTTTGTACAGTAACTAATTGTAGGTTGCGTCGGCATGTGAGTGTACATACAGCCTACCAACACAGTGGCGGCTCGTCCCGTACCCTTGGGACAGAGGTTCAGGGATACCAAAGGAACACAGATCATGCTGGCTCACTTGATCCGAGATGGGTAAGCGAGCGATGCCCGAGTCGAATAGGACCTGTGGAACTGCGACCCACAGACAAATCCTGTAGGACACACCTGATGAATCCCGGGCATCGATACTGCATGAAACAGCTTCATTTGACATTTGGCTCGACACCAGCCCTCTCATCGCGTCTACGCCGTTATCAGGATTCTCACAAGGGGCTGCAGATCGATCCACCCTCGTCCAATCGCGCCATCGTGCAGGCTTTCTACGTTGAATCTCTACGCGACGTTATTCACATCCCTAAACTAGTAAGCATGTTAATCTAAAGTGCATCATGCCAAGAGCTGCGCATCTGACCCGCTCCTCACAGTATCCTCCTCCTTCTCTAAGACTTTCCGCCCGTTCCATTACCACTACTCCGGTGTCTTGGAAGCAACCTTGGTAGTAGTGCCGGAACACACTGTAGCACCTACCCAATAAGGTATCGAACGTGTACAAACGCCATCTCAAGCCATTCTAGCGACCAACAACACCTTGTACCGTTGCTCTAGGTATGTCGGCATGGCACGAGATCGCTTGGTCGGTGGTTGCTAATCCTAATTGGAAGGTGCATTTGCCTCCTGCCATTTCGTCTCAACACCAGGTTGTCAAAGGGATCTATATAAGAGGTATCAGACGCCCTTCCAGATCACCAGGCCACGAGCACAGCAACACTCAGCCCATCATCAGCAGTCTTCTTCGTCTTTCGCTCCAACGATCTCATTCTTCGATCAATCCGTCAACATGAAGCTCTCACTTCTTCTCGCACTTCTGCCCGTGGCTCTTGCCCTTCCCGCCCCAGTCATCGTTCCCCGTGCTGGCAGTCCTATCCCCGGAAGATACATCGTCAAGATGAAGAATGAGAACCTCCAGGCTCTGATCGACGCTGCCTTGAAGGTTCTCAAGAAGGACCCTGTCCATGTCTACAAGTTCGCCGGCTTCGGTGGTTTCACTGCTGATATGGCTGATGACATTGTTGAGCTGCTTCAGAACCTGCCCGGTGTAAGCTTATCGGCCCTGAAAATGACTCTCAGAGTACTGATATAATATAGGTCGACTACATCGAGCAGGATGCCGTTGTCAAGGCCAACCTGGGCGAGATCCACCTCGAGAAGAAGGCCTACGTCACTCAGTCTTCTTCTACCTGGGGTCTTGGTCGTATCTCCCACCAGGCCAAGGGTATCAGCTCCTACACCTACGATGACTCTGCCGGCGCTGGTACTTGCGCCTATGTCATTGACACTGGTATCTCCACTACTCACCCCGAGTTTGAGGGCCGTGCTACTTTCCTCGCCAACTACGCTGGCGATGGCTCAAACACTGATGGCAACGGTCACGGCACCCACTGCGCCGGTACCATTGGATCCAAGACCTACGGTGTAGCCAAGAAGACCAAGCTTTACGCTGTCAAGGTCCTCGACGCCAGTGGTTCTGTAAGTGGATATGCGTTTCACAGTGCAAATGCCTTGCTAACCATTTGAAGGGTACCAACTCAGGTGTCATTGCCGGAATCAACTACGTCGCCAATGATGTCAAGACTCGCAGCTGCCCCAACGGTGCTGTTGCTAACATGTCTCTTGGTGGATCCCGTTCTACCGCTGTCAACACTGCTGCAGCCAACGCTGTCACCGCTGGTGTCTTCATGGCTGTTGCTGCCGGTAACGAGGCTCAAGATGCTGCCAACTCCTCGCCTGCATCGGAACCCACTGTCTACACTGTTGGTGCCACCGACAGCTCGGACCGTCTCGCCTCCTTCTCCAACTACGGTTCCATTGTTGACATCCTTGCTCCCGGTGTATCCATTCTCTCCACCTGGCTCAACGGCGGCACTGTAAGTTCAACCATTTATGTGGACGTTTAGATCAAAAGCTAATATTACAAAGAACACCATCTCCGGTACCTCCATGGCCACTCCCCACGTTGCTGGTCTCGGTGCCTACATCCTAGGTCTCGAGGGCAAGAAGACCCCTGCCGCCCTTTCTTCCCGCCTTACTGCTCTTTCGCTGAGGAACAAGATCACTGGTCTTCCCTCCAGCACCAAGAACTACCTTGCCTTCAACGGCAACCCCAGCGGTTAAGCTATTGCTTTCATAGCGGGTTCTCATGAGCATTTTGCATTGTTATCTGAGGCATTTGCGCATTGATAGAGGTTGAAGATTTCCCTCCTTCTTTTCTTACGAACTTATGATGGTGGTTGCTGTAAATGTGGCAGAGATTCTTCCAGCTCGTAGCTAGTAGCATCAGTGCATATTCAAGTTGTTAAGTCAAATCATTCAGGCCATTCTCAGATGCCGTGCATGCCCCGCCTTAGATGCTGATGACCAGGATCATGATCGTTCCAACAAAGTCCGGATGACGAAGATGCGAGTACAATCCCGTTACCGCGGTTTTCGAATGCGGAGACCGATGTGACGAAAGCAGAGTTTGTATCACCGCGACTAACGTACTTGCACTGGTGGCTTCAGCCACGAACCAGGCTTCAGGCTACTGCTGATCCTCATGTGTTTCATATTGTCCTCAGTTACTTTGAGGGGGTACAGTTGACTATGCTGCGGCCTAGGTGGCTTCCGGAGGCGCAGCCCTGTGCATTAGTATAACGGCGCCCCATCAACATGCCCTTAGATGGCTTTATGCAGGGTCTGCTGATAGATGCATCCTTGTGGACTAACAAGGTACCTAATTAAATACTTTCAATCTATTCCGCAAATGATCTGGCGTCCAGCGATCCTGATGTGAATCCTGGGTAGGTTTACGACGTGAGTCATTGTGATCTTGCACCAGACGAATATCTCCCGAGGTCTGGTACTATTTGTTCTTTGTTTGACAGTTGTCAACAGAAGCCTCCCCAAGTACCACATAAGATCACACATAGCTAGCTGCATGCGGCCACAGGGCTTCAACCCTCCCTGCATTCTCGATGCTATGTTGGCCCAAGGTTGATCAGCGTGGTCATCGGAATATTCGATCTCGCCCCACATTTCCAAAAAGGAGATATCGCGGCTGAGGCTGCAGCAGCCGTCATCCTTCCGCCGTGATGCACGGGCCTAGGTGGGTGGAGACTTCCGTACAATCGAGCGCCACCAACTCTGTATCCCAACTGCCGCTCTACTTGCGCATAATTACTTACACAACGATACGACCTTGAACATGGCTGAATAGCCTGACTATAGACAGCACCCGATGATCGCGACGGAGTATAACTGTACCCGACTTTGAACAACGCGCGTCAGCGGATCTGGATTTGGATGACGTACCTGATGCGCAACTACTCCTTTAGATTCAGCCGCAATCCTGATTGTTAACGAACAAAACAAAGAACAACGAAAAAATAAACAGCACTAGATTGCCGCAAAGTACTTCACACATGACATGTATCGGAATGCGCGATGGGAGAGCTTCTCGTGTAGCGGAGTAAGCGCGCGATCGTTGGCTCTCGCCAGCTGAGTTACGGCTACGCCGTGCGGCACCGCCCTGCCAAGCAAAGCCAACAAGTGCCAAGTCGTATAGAAATGGGTGGCATGGAGGTTGTTGTTTTATACATGCTCAGCAAGTGGGCCTTCCATCCATCGAGCTGCCCATTTTGCCCCCATCTGCTCACACGTAGTAGATCATATGCTGCTCTTCGAACGCCACCCTAGAAACCAGCTTGTCGACACCATAGCATTACAGTTTCCGGGTCGACTTGCTGTTTCATGAAGAGCATCTAATCAATGCAGCTTCATCAAGATACCTCATTTCGCAAGATAACCCTGTCACTCCGTGTCTTATTCGGACACGAATTGCCAATCAGGAAACCCTCGGAGGGTCCTCTACTCTCGACCGAAAATATCATCATCGCAGCTCAGGCATCGACGGAACCCCTTGACCGGCTGGGATGGTAAAGAAGGCATGTTGTGTTATTCGCCGATAGTGTGCGTTGTGTTACACTCAGGACCCGCTGTACTCGGTTGTATCCAGAGAAAGCATATGTACAAAGTCGCTTAAAGGACCTCGTGCGGTATACACCCCTAGGAACCATAGCCAGTGCTCCATGATGCCTGTCTTTCGAAGGCGATTCCAAAGACCGTCGCTCCATCATCTAGTCTTACAACTACACTGAGTCTGTGTCACATGTTTGCGTCAAAAACAACACCATACGAATGACTAGTCTTTGTTCTTTGTCAAAGCTCCTCCGTGGAACGAAAAAGCCCGCATGCTCATGCTCCTGGCAGCATGGTTTGGCTACTATGTTCCCGCACGAACGAGTGGTTGTCAACGGGAATAGCAAACTCTTGCGAGACTCCAACGATACCTTTCGTACCAACATGCGAGCCTACGGATGCATAGTCTGACGATGCAGTGGCGCATATCTGACAACCTGACATGGGTGCCTTGCACATGCATCATTCTTCACCTTGCACTGAACAACACTTTTATCAGCTGCTTGATGTTGTCCCGCGAGTTAACTTCTTGACGAGCACTTGTGACGCTGATGATTAGATTGCTGGTTCCCGACCAATCATTTCCACCTATGATGAGAAGCGACATTCTAGCGCCCATCGGGTACGACAAAGATAACATGTAGGAAATCACAACAAAGCAGGTTATGTTCCACAACGCTCTGACTGCGGTGGTACTACCGATACCTGTTCTTTATCGAATTCTGTTCGACTTCAGACTTACCCGCCCGCATATACCATGCAATAAGACATGGATCTAGGAGAATCACAAAAGCCTTCTTTCGTGATTCGTATCCCTTTGATGGGATGCTAAGCTCACATCTTGGCGCATTGGAGACCATGTCGTCAACAAAAAGGTTTCTTCGGCACCATACAGCACCGTAGTTTCGATTGCGTGTTGTCTCCCGAAGTCCATCCCTCTGGTTATCTTGGTGTTTTATACCCCTCCGAGTAACATCGTACCTTCCTCGGAGAACACTAAATCCTTCAGATGACCGACTGAATAACTTGCAAGATGATCATCTTAAGACGAACCGACCAAGCAGTAGAGAATGTGGCAATATGACGCCACCAAAGAACCACAAGCACAATTATCGGCGCTGAATCTATCAACCACAAGCATACATACCATCAGATAACCGTATCTCCCGTACCGTTGTTGGTGTTGTAACGTTAAGTGGGCTCGTCGAACAGCATGCTCAAACGTGGTTCGTAAAACGTCCCACTACGTAGGTGCACGCGCTCTGTTCGTTATACGTGATCTGCCGAACCACGCCATTGGCTATCAAAGAAGTCTGCCGCCTCTGGCACTTGGGCATGTTCTACAACGTTGGTGTTTAAAACGCAGTTCTGCCGCTGATGCAGGTACAACTCAACCAGAAACATCCGATCCTTCGCCCTCTCTTCAAAGTCTTTTCCACTCGTCCCAACACCTCTACCCAAATCATATCGAAACATGTATACACCGCTGTTTCTCGTTCTGCTTTCTTCGGCATTTGCTGCTCCATTGATCAAGGTCGACAGTACAGATGCTGTTGCTGGAAAATACATTGTGAAGCTCAAAGGCGATGTTACATCAAAAGCTGAGGAGGACCTGACAGCTCCAATTGCCGCCAATATCGATTTCAAATACACGATGTCTAGCTTCAGGGGTTTCGCTGGCAGCATCTCGGATCAGGAACTTACTCGACTCCAGGCTTCTGAGCATGCAAGATACACATCTGTATTGACATGTACATACTAACATGACTAGGTTGACTATATCCAACAAGATGCCAGGGTCCACATGTTCGAAACGAAGACACAGGTGAACGCTACGTGGGGCTTGGGTCGAATCTCGCACATTGAGCCTGGTCAGAATAATTACCTTTACGATTCCACTGCTGGCGAAGGCACATGCGTGTATGTCGCCAGCCATCTTAGAAATCTCTGATCTTTGCTTATACAGCGAACGCAGATATGTCGTCGATACCGGTATCGAGACCACTCATCCAGAATTCGAGGGCCGTATGTATGAGCAGTATAACTCGATGGAAACGTATTAACGCTCTACTAGGCGCCTACTTCCTTGCAGATTTTAGCGAAGAGGGAGACCAGATTGACGGTGCGGGACATGGTACTCATGTTGCTGGCACAATCGGTTCCCTCACATGGGGTGTGGCAAAGAAGACGACTCTTTTCGCAGTCCGAGTGCTGGACTCTTCCGGTACCGGTACAAATGCTGGCGTCCTTGCCGGTATGCAGTTTGTTATCACGGATGCAAAAGAGCGTATGGACGCCGGAGATTGCCCGAAAGGAGCCTTGGCCAATATGAGCCTTGGGGGAAGAAAATCTCAAGTCATGAATGATGCTGTAAGTGACAAGTCCGCAGCATTCATAATCGATGCATTAACACCAATTTAGGCTGCTGCTATCGTTGCGGCAGGTATCTTCCTTGGTGTCGCCGCAGGCAATGAAGGCACGTTGGCTGATTACTCATCTCCATCATCTGAACCTACTGTATATACCGTGGCCGCTACAGCAAATAATGGTACGCTCATCGAATGGTCCAACTATGGTCCCCGGGTCGATATTCTGGCACCTGGTGTTGAGATCACCAGCACTTGGATTGGTGGAGGCATCAACACTATATCTGGAACCGTAAGTAACCTTCCGAAGAGATGCGGTAATGCTACATGCGCTAACGATCTTCAACATGTCCAGAGTATGGCCACTCCGCATGTTGTCGGCGTAGCTGCGTATTTCGCGGGTCTGGGAGCACGGGTAGAAGGTTTGTGCGAACATCTTGCTAGTACCGCGACAAAGGGTGCGATCGATGATAGCACGCTCCATGAGGGTACACCTAACGCTCTCGTATATAACCAGGCGGAGGGAATTAAACATTACGGTAGACGTACTGGCCAGGTCGTGTAGAATATTCGAGAGGTCCATTGTCTGCTCGGACATTACGTTCCAAGTCAGCCCACTGCACTTGGCAGCTTTGGCTAATCTAGTCTTGCCAATAGGAAGGGATTGCAATGGAGAAAGTATCTGCGTCCAGTTTGTTGTTCTTAGCGCTTGCTCATAGATCGTGCGGATCGAGCCGTACATGACAGCACCGGTCATCGATAGGCGGGAAGATGCATGCGACCTCACCTGCCGTGCCGTCTCACCTCACCTGTCGCAGCATCGGTAGGCTCTTCCACCTATCGCGATTAGTCACTACCAGTAAGAGCCTCCGATCTCAACGGCTGTCGCAACTGTTGCACCAGGGAGTTAGCGCTAGATCTCAAACTCCAAGACGGTGATGTCGCCCAAGCACGCACGCCGATCGTCACTTCACTAGGCCAGCTGATTCAGCACTGTGGGCCAACCACAAGCCGTGACATCACAGAATTGCGGGGTATAGACTTGCAGCATCGGGCTTAGCCTGGACTGCAACCCTAACACCTTGCAGCTCACCAAGCCTCCCAAGAGCACTGCCTCTCACCTGAGACCTTTCTCATCCCGCTCCATATCTGGCGCATCGATACGTACGCACACTCATCGGAACCCAAAGACGCCTCATCTTTACTGGAGAGGAGAAAACTATCCTAGAAGTCATGGCGTCATACTTCGATCTCCCGCCGTCCCAGAAGGCCGCGCCAGCTGCGAGTCTAGATCAAATACCCCAGGACCAGCGCAAACAATTGGGTCGCATGAACAGCTTAATGTCCCCTGCAGTCACACAGATATTGGAAGGATTAGGCGACGACCACTCAGACAGCGATAGCAGCGAAGGAGACATATCTGAACAAGAAGAGCAACGTTCCACTCAACATACCAAGAAATCACTCGAGCCTCAGCGGCTGAGCCAAGACAAACAAAAGCATATCGCTGGCCAGAACCCTCGACCTTCATCATTGTCACCAAGCAGAAGTTCTCTGAAATCGGGTACCGGCAAAAGTTCAATTCACTCTAAAACTTCTTCGGCACGTGGGAGCGGAGAAAACTCCGCAAAGCCCAGACAAAAACAGCCTCACATGGCGCGATTCCACTCTCTTCGCAGCATGCTTTTCCAACAAAGAATTGAAGACCAAATGAAGACTGTCACACAGGAAGACTGTCAGAATGAACAAAACGCGGCAGACAAGTGGCATAAGCAACACGAAGAGCGCCAGATGCACCGCACGGGGACACCCGAGAAGGACTCATCAGGGAAGAGTGGAATTGGAAGCAGACTGAGAATGACGGTAAGAAGGATGACAACAAAAGATGCGGGGAATATGGAGAAGATCAGGGAAGATGGCGCACCAGTCGAATTCAATGATCGGGCATCAACGGCCTCTTCAGACGTGGAAGGAGAACAAAGGAATCCATATGAGAGTGATGGAGAGAGCATCGATCATTCTGACGTGGAAGAATTGGTACGTTGGGTCAGTCGACGGGATCCACCCAGTGACGGTGAAAGACGAAAAGACAACAGTGTGGTGGAGGCCAAAGAGGATAGTGGCCACGAGAGCCTTGGGCCGTCGGATGTTGATGAACTTGTTCGTTTCGCCAGCAGAAAATCTGACGCCAAAGAGACTCGCTCAATCAACGACGGACATTCGGGGTATAGCGATGCGTCCACTGAGTCTGACAGCGAACTCAGAGAAGTATCTTCAGATGAAGAAGAGGACGCAGATGACCTCGTACGCTGGATATCGCATCGCGACGGACCTAAAGCAGGCCCAGTGCGTAGGAACTTACAACGAGCGGAACTGGACTCTGATGTAGGAGAGCACTACGAGTCTGACGTACCAGAACTAGGTCGCTGGTTCAAGCGCCACGACGGCACTAGCGGCGAGTCTGCAGCGTCTACGCCTGTCAAGGAGACTTTTGACGATTTTGACGAAGAGGAGCAGCGTGGTCGCCCAAGAAGCCGCGAGGAAATTGAACCAATCAAGGAAAAGAGGCATATTACAGACGACGACGTCGACGAACTTGTCCGCTGGGTGAGCAGGAAAGATTCCAAACAGCAAGAATCACCCGTGCTAGAAGGCGATAATCCAATTGGCCGTCTAAAGCGGGAAGAGGAAGAGAAGCAGCAACAAATCGGCATGAGTGTCGATGATGGTAGTCTCTCCCAAGCTGATCTACCGGATGTTGTCGAACATGCGCGAAAGACGAGTGGTGGTCCCACTAATTCTCCACCAACAGGCCCGTTTGCAGTCGAAACCGGCGATTTGCGAGTACTAAGGGACGAAAAGACAAAAGCGGTTACCCCAGACCGTGACTCCCAGCGCGATCTAGACGGGCAGAGAGAAAGTCTAGACGAGAAGAAACAAGAGCTAGGCATGAGTCATGATGATGAGAGTCTGAGCCACAGCGATGTGCAAGACCTAATCGCACACGTAAAGAAGATCTGAGAGATGTTGCTTGAGATTTAGGGAGGAATCCCCACGAGAACTTCATCAAAAACCCGTCTCCTTAGCTCAATTGGGAGAGCGCCAGACTGAAGTCTCAGTCACTAAATCTGGAGGTATCGTGTTCGATCCACGAAGGGGACAACGTGCCTGAGTCAATTCTCAGGATTCTTCGAACTTTCTTTTTGCACAAACTGCGGCTCAGAGGTATGGCAGTCGGATTGTATTTATCGTATCGTGCGGGATCCGTGGACACGCGCGGAAGCTAAGCGATGTGGGTGTGTGGATCTGGGTAGAATACGAGAAGATCTAGACTGTGGCTGGGGTTCACTGTAGCATCATGTACTTAGCTTGTAGCACAGTTTTTGATACCAACTAATAAGTATGCCAAGCGAGTGAAAACATTGTTGCACGTTTGAACCGACATTGAACGTGAAAAGGATATGGTATTCATACAACTGAGAGGAACAGCGAAACTTTCTAGCGCGATGGTACTCCGAAACCCCTACAAATGCAACAATATGCGACGAAAAACACTCAGTCCAGCTTGAGTGCTGGAACACCTTCAAACTGTAGTCTTCTGAACATGCCACGGATGATACCACAGTTCTTCTCCCTCTCGTCGTCCCTGGTTCGCATCTCTGTGCGCATCGGGCCTAGCATGTTCGTGCCGTCACCCCTGTGACCACCCTCTTTGATGTTTGTGAAGAACATCCTGCGACCCGTGTTGTCCAGCGGCTCCCACTTGGCGATCTTAACATCTTTCCGAGGAATGACTTGATGTTCGCGGTTGGGATCGAGGAACTTGATGAAGCTGATGAAGTAATCTGAAATCTCGTTTTGGCGGCGTACCATGACCTGTCCGACGGTACCGGCGTGCTTAGTACCGTATCCGTTCTGGATGTCAACACCCCACATCACGTCCCATTGGTATTGGTACGTAGGCACGTTTTCGGGGTTGTGTTCGGACATGGCGTTGGATGCGAGGTATGTAGGGCAAATGTAGCGGATGTCGCCCTGGGCTTTCGCTACAGCGTCCCACCATGCGCCGCTGTCGGGCCAGTGTCGGTCGTTAGGGTACGTACTGACGAGCGTGCTCAGGTCTTCGTCGGTGAGGAGCGGGTAATGGTCTTTGAGGTAGGACTTGAATTCACCCTCATTGTCGGTGGCCTTCTTGACTTGGTCTGACCCTTCGTTGGATGTAAAGCCGATGATGGTTGGGACCTTTGCGTATCGGTTGTTCATTATGGCTGCTGGGGCAGGTTCAGTGAACATACCGCCAGCTGGCTCGGTGGTTGGGGCCCACATCCAGCGGGGTGGAGTATCGCGGCCGGGGAAGTTCATGGGGTAATTTTGGTAGTAGAGATCGCCTGTCGCGGCGTCGCGTATGCAAGCGATGTCTGTGCAATTCAGTCCGTCTGCGACTTCGTTGTAAAACTTCTCAGCTTGCTCGGCCGTGAAGAAGGTCGGACTCGCAGGAGATTGGGCGATGGCGCCGTGGAAGAGCTGCTTGCGACCTGTGCCGGGGACAGGGTAGTAGTTGTCACCCTCATTGGCGGTGAGTTGCAGCATCACAGACGCACCGCCTGCGCTTGTACCCATGATAACTACGTGGTCTGGGTTGCCTCCAAAATACCTGATGTACTTCTGAACCCACTCCAGCGCTGCTCTCTGGTCGCGAAGCGCGTTGTTGTAGTCGCCGTCCTTTGCGATCTGTTCGCCAGGGAGGAAACCGTAGATGCCGTTGCGGTAGTACATGGTGACCACGACAATGCCCTTGTCGAGTTTGCCATCTACGCCCTTTTCGCGTCGTGCCTTTTCTACCATCTCGCCTCCGTTGCTGCGTCCTGGAAGATGGAAGCCGCCACCAGGGATGTTGACCAACACTGGCAGGTCGTCACCTGGCTCAGCATCGAACGGCGTGAAGACGTTCAAGCTCAGACAGTCTTCGGTAGAACGAGTCTGGATACCCAAGACGTCCGGTCCTGAGATATCGTCCCTATTCCTCTGGGCTGGATCAATCTTCTGGATTCTTGGGCACATTCCCAGTGATCCATCCCACACCAACGGCTTCTCGCCCCTGCCGATGCCATACGTCCTGTTCACCGGTTGTGGTCCCCGAAACCTGTTCTTGCCTCCTGCATCTGCGGCATATGGGATGTTCCAGTAAGACCTGACTTTGTCCGTGACATTGGGCTTGATAGCTAGGTAGTCTAGCTCAACGATATTGGGATCTTCGGTGTTCTTCAACGGCGCGGAGAAGGTAGACGTAGGTTTCGAGCTAAGAGGTGGTAGCCATTCTGAGCTGGGGCGTAGGTCGGGCGAATAGAGGAAGGCAAATGTGAAGGCGAGAATGACAGCTGCTGTCAGACCGAGTATAACGCGCCTGTCGAAGATAAGGCTCGAGTTGAGGGGACGGATTGCCATGGTGGGCAGATGTTGGGAGTTGCAAAAGAATGTGGCGTCGCGTCAAGGCGGCGGAAGTTTATTATGAGACCGTCGAAGTCTGCATCTGCGTCCTGTATACGAAACTCAGGAGCCAGAAGAGAAGACGCTATTCAGGGAGATGGTGAATGTGGCCTCCTGCGTTGTCGCAATCCTTCCAAGCATCCATGTCTGCAAGTTTCCTTATCCTGGCCCGACGGGACGACCGAAGGGGCTAAGGGGGCGGCAATCGGCACCATCTCCTTGGCGCTGACGCGTATCGCAATTGTGGAATTGCCATGGCGGCGCACGACAACCAACAAGTCGTCGAGAGATCCGGAGAAAGAGTCGGGGAGAGCTACATGGCACAAGTGTGGCAGTTCAGGATAAATGGCAGGGTCCATAGCGTCCGCCGGTACCTGTGGCTGGTACGACCAGAGGTCAGCGACTAGCGTGCTGACCTGCGTTGTTACCCATGAGCCTCAACATCCACTAACCCTTGGTGGGACAAATGACCCGATTACGATAGAAGTTATATCGCTATAACCTCCGCGGGCGGTATCCAGGTGCTAGTTGTCTAGACCGGCAGTGGGTTGACGTATGGATCTTGCATTGGCCGTCAGCGAAACGCAAGCCAGGCGATGACAATCACACCACCCACTGAAGCACAAGTCCAGTGACCGTCGCAATACAACACTTAGGCACCAGTAGCTTTCCGGCTGACACTTCTGCTTTTTGCGCATATTTTGTTCACGGTGACTTTTCCAGATTGAGCAAACGGAGAGATAAAGGTAGAGCTCACCATGGGCCATGGCTTCACAGCATACCAAATTGTTGGCCGGGTATGTTGCACTAGCATGTTACAAAGCACAGCATCTTGTACACCTTGAGGGTGTAGCACCTCTTTGTAGCAAGACTGTCAAAAGCTACATGTTAAGATCTTCTGCCGGAGCTTAGCATACTTTTGACATAACAGGAGCGATGGGTTCGATATCAGAAGAGGCTGTCGCTCTCTTACCTTGCCGAAAGCGAGGCGACTTCGACTTCAAATCCGCTCTCTCACCTGAAGGCGGAAGATGGTGCCAGTATGGGCCGTTATAGGCCTTCATAGGCATCTTTCTCAGCTCTCCCCACTCTCCATCTTCTTTCTCTCGACCTTTTTACTTTTGCTCACGGCGAACAACATTGGTTGCTCTAAATCTACCCAATCCAGGCCTGGCTTTGACCTCAGCTTGTTATCCTTCCAGTTACAGCCTTTGGCTAACCATAGACGATGTCCGCAGATGTCACTCAGATGGAGGACCTACAACAACAGACACCTGAGAGCACGCAGAGTCCTATCTTCGAGCCACAATGCCCAGCTCAATCCGTACCCGTCGCTACAATGCTTCCACTCTCCTCCTCAAGCACTACGAATAATCCTACCCTAGACGCTCACATCATTTCACCACACATGCAGAGGCTTCGAGACATCGAAGCTGATGCCAATCGTGCTATCCTTAGCTGGGGTTCCGGCGGTGCAGAATCAGCTGTACCTGCAAAGCGAAAGAGTATGTACCTTGCACTCGCCGCGAATTACACTAACCTGTGTCAGTCTCCGACACATTCTCTGACAGCGACGATGAAGACAGCGACGACGAGAAAGACCCTTCGCAAGTCCCTCCGTACGACCCAGCTCAACAGCGTCGTCCAAAGCTACCGATGTACCACCCCGGCTTCAAACAAGCTGAGGAAGATACTCAAGCTGTATTGCAGGTCTTCCTAGACTTTCTAAAAGCTGCCAAGAACCGTGGAGTCTCTGGTGAAGAGGCTACGTACCTCTGGAATGAGATTCTGAAGAATCGTAATATCCTGTACCAAAAGGAAATCCGGATTGCTGTGACTGGAGACACTGGCACCGGAAAGTCCGCTACAACAAATGCTCTTCTTGGTGAAGACCTGACACCAGAGGTAAGTTTATTGTCCATTGAAATATGAGCGGTTTTCACTAACACGGACCTATAGGGCGACAATGGGGCAGCATGTACAAATGTCGTTACAGAGTTCCGGCAGAAGACTCTGTCTACCAATATCGGCGCAGTGCAAGCCGAAGTTCAATTCTATTGCCTCCAGTATTGCATTGACCTAGTAACGGACTGGGTCAAGGTGTGGCTTACCACGAGACAGAGGCTTATAGAAGACGAGGACAGTGTCGCCGACGAAGACCGAGCGCGCAAAGATGCTGCATTGGAGTGCTTGGAGCACCTGTTCGCTTCCCGCGTCGCTCCAGAGTCTGTTGAGGACTTTATGTCTTCCAGTAAAGCTCTAAAAGGCAACTTAGTGTTGGAGAAATTCCTGCAGTGGACGGTTGACATACACAGCATGTTTGTGCCAGATGGAGAGCTGTCCGTCCCCTTCGAATCTAGTACGCACAATGATATGCGTGAGCAACTTCGACCCTTTCGAATGCGAGCTCCCAATGCACGCTACAAAGGGAAGGTGCTACAGTTCAGTCCATGGCCGTTCGTCGAGATCATACGGTAGAGATTAACATTTTTTCACATGCAAGTTATGCCGCTGATAACAAACGCAGATACTATGTCGATAGTCCGTTGGTACAGGATAGTATCTGCTTGGCCGATGTTCCTGGCACGAAAGATATCAACATGTACCGCGTCACTGCTGCCACCGCATACCTCCAGCAATGTGAAATGACTATCGTAGTTGTGGACATCAAGCGTGCGACAAGCGATCAGTCTTTCCGCCAGCATTATCTTGATGCGCATAGCAGGCGGCACCATGGCAGTGTCATCCTGTTAGCGACTAGAGCTGATGTAAGTGCACCTGTTGTATCGTTCGTTATACTCATGCTTACTTCATGTCTTGTAGGAACTGAATGACGATGGCGGCAGTACGCTTCAGTTAGATCCTGTCGCAGAGGAAAACATTGCACCTATCGAGGAGAAGCTCGCAGATCTTACCAGCGAGTTGAAAGCTATCGAAGACGAGATTGAGGCCAACAAGCATCATATGAAACGACTGAAGTCCAGTGTTCAACTTGGAAGCGCCACTGTAGAGCAACGCAGCCAGCATGACGCCCTCAAAGCAGCAAATAAGGTTTTGGCTAGTCGCAAGAAGACTACAATGCCACTCGTCGCTTCCCTGGAGAAAGAGTAAGCCCTGCTCTACATTGGCATTTGGCCAAGCTAACTCTGTCAGGCGTAAAGACGTACGTATTGCATGCCGCAATAGGCTTGTAGCCGCGGGCATGAGTCGCATGTACAGTCACAACACTGGCGATGATGCGGGCGCTGCGTCGTTCTGCGTCTCCAATCGAATGTATATGCGGCATCGACGTGGCTACAACATGACCAACCTAAAGAAGGCTCCCACGATGAAGCTCGAAGACACTCAAATTCCAGGTGCATGCAGATATATCGCGGGAATACCTTCACAAGGACGCCTCGCCGTTCTAGAGCATTTTGTGCTCTTCAAGGTGCCAATGTTGTTGAGCATTGTCCAGATGAGCTGCAGTAAGAGCACTGAAGCCAGGATAGAACACATTACCAAGATCATCGATAAGACCATAAAGGGCACCGAAGGACGGGTTCGTGGTGTCATGAATAAATGGGTCAAGGCGTTTTCCAATGAACTTACAAGCGCACTCTCAAGCCATGAACTGCAAGATAGGTTCGACCGAAACGCCGAGAAGAAGCTCGAAGAACTCGCCACTATAAATGCGGCCTCGCATAAGGCATTGGTGAATAAGAGAGGTGGGTGTGGCCCAAATTTGGAAATGCAGAATTATTCGCTAACGATATCTAGGCACATACCAACAGAAGAAGTTGAAGATCAATCACAATCTGAATGCTTCGCTGTTGGCACCTGCGAAAACCGCGATGGATGCCGCGTTCCGAAACGTGCTCGATGCCGCACCTGCAGCGCTGAAGGCCCAAATGGCACAGACAATCAAGACCGTTATTAACGACTTGAACAAGCAACTGAAAGGTACGTTCACTGATATCTCATCATCTCCTTTTGTACTGACACATGTCTTAGACGACCCCCAGGCTTTGGCTGGTGACGCTTATCAGCTGTGCTTCGGCAAGAATCGTGTCGGCTATGAGGAGGAGGACACTCTCAAGGTCGAAAACGCAAGGAAAGAACTTCACCAAGGACTGATCGCTATAAAAGAAAAGGCCGTCAAGCCTGGAGACAAAGGCCATTTCTTCAAAGCAATGGATGAGATCTACGGGGCGGCTCTTGATGAGAGGCCGGGCAAAGGTAACGACATGCATTTCCATATGCTACTACACGGCCACTGACGCAAGTTTTTAGGCAAAAAGCTGAAAGACGTCCGCCACGCTTATCTTGAAGAGAATGTCGTTGGTCTTGATGGCCCTTTCGCTGCGATCGCCGAAGGAGTTGAAGGGGATGTAAAGAAACTCATCAAAAACACCTGCGATAAGTTGCGCAAGGAAGTGGTCGAGATGCTTAAGACAATTCGCGCCGCTTTCCAGCGTCAGAAGAACAGGAAAGAACAGGACACTCCCGAAGGCCAGCAGTTCCGCAAGGAGCTGCATGAACTGGTTGACGAGGCGCGGAGGATCCTTGAGGGAGTTGTGACCAAGAGTCTGGAGAAGTGTAAAGAGAACAAGTGAGCTGTTTGGGCCGTGAGCGGATTCAAACAGTTCGACGCGGAGAACAACAGCGTGTTCGATATTGCCATATTTCCAGCACCTCAGGTAGTAGTCTACAGCATTGATTGACATGGTCTGCGTAAGTTTAAAACTCATTTGACTACCTTTATGGTATCTCTTGACCTCAAGTTCGTGTCTCATGGCTAATGAGGTCTTTACCGCGCTCTTGTCTAACAGAAAGGTTATCGTAGCTGTATATTCCTACTACCAAACTCTAACACCACCATCCCAGCCAATCATCTTGCCACCATCCTTTTCCTTGGTCGCTGCGCTGAGAACTTTGAACATGCCGTCGCAAGACGCATCAGTAGTTATGTCCGCTTCCTTGAGGTCGTACAAATGTGCTGCCGCGTTACCCATATCCGTCTGCACCCAGCCAGGGTCCAGGACGAAAGCGTTTAGCCAGAGGTCCTCGCCATTAATGCGTTTCGTGAGCCAGTGTACCATCACTTTGGTAGGAGCATAAGCCGCGTTATGGAGTGGGAGTTGGTTGCTGCTTGCAATTAGCTTACACGGTGAACGTATAGAGAGAAATCAGGAGGATAAACAAACACAATACAACCAGCACTTGACCCAATGGGTGTGAAGATGGGCTCTCTCTGTGACTTTTGGAGCAGCGCCCGTGTGGCTTGGTAGAGAGTGACGAAGCCATAAACGTTTGGCCCCATGTGACCGCGGAGGTCATCAAGCTTCAGCTCCGCTACAGAAGGATAGGTATATGCGACACCTGCATTGGCAATGACGATGTCGAGGTGGTCAATGCCATGGTGGTCTTGTAACTCCTTGATGGCAATCGAGGCGTCCTCTTCAATCGAAGCGTCGATCTTGACAACAATGAGCTTACTGCCCTCGCCCTTGGGCAGCTTAGCTAGTGCCTGTGACGAAGGATGCGCGGGATTACGGTTTCCAGCGATGACCGTGTGGTTGGGTTGGGCGAGGTATCTCTGCAATAGGCCTAGGCCAAGACCACGGTTGGCACCAGTAATGAGGACAGTGGTTGAAGTCATAGTAGAGATGGCTGATTTGTTCGAAGTTGAGATATGCAAATAAAGTTTGACTATGTCTGAACCGAAAAAGGACCGACATCAAGTATTAAATACTTCGTTATTGTGCAACTGTGGTAACGCAACTCTTCAAAGTGTTGTACGAAGAGGTGGTTGATGACCAATCCAGCACGGCGTCTGCTTACTATGGCCTGCGGAGTGAGGCACGGCAACGGACAAATATGGCCGCAGCTCTGAGATCACCTATAACATGTAATGGGGTATCACAACAGCGAAAGAGTATTATTACCGATTAAAGTTGTCCGTAAAGCGCAAAGAGAACCTCGATACTTGGTGAGCTTCGGTTGTCGAATTTGTGTAAATCTGCATATTAACGACGCTCTATTCAGCTGATCAATCATATCGTTGACCCGAACCTGGTCTACTCTGTATTCTCAAGCTTACTCCGAGACTTCTGCCAGATTAGTTGCGTGCCTCAACGAACGTATGCTTACCTTCACACTATACTACCATGTTGTCTCAGACCGTCTTGTTGTCCTCGGTCACCGCTAGTAGCGGCGTGACTGTGTATAAAGGGGTACATGAACTTTGCGCTGAGTATTTGGCTATAACGTCGTGTCGCGTCGTGTCGCGTCTCGTCTCGGCCCGCGGTGTCTCTTGGCGACTGGTCTATGTCTTCTGGTGTCGCAGCGATATGCGTCCGAATCGACATTCGTATCTACCAGGTGCGTTTCTCAGTATCCGAGAGACCTTTAGCGATTGCGTCTTGCATGAAGATGCTGCTGGTACCTGAGCGACTGGGAGCCATGAAAGATCATTGTTGGCGGCACCTAGTCCATCCAGTGTCGCGTGAGTCGTGGCGCTGATGACTGCGCATCAGAACCATGATGTTCAGGGACTGAACCCTCGTATTGATTATGCGACGAGCTTTTGAGTAGATTGCGATGAGTTTGTGAACAGTTTGCACGCGTCCGTACTGCGCTGCTTGGTGGTCCGATTCAGATCGGCGGCTAAATCTAGCGTAACCGTGGCTGCCAGCCTCGCGCTCCATCATCGCGTCCCGCTCTACAACGTAGAACTTCATTGTGTCTTCACACATCGCTTTTACAATAACCTTGCAAGTACACACTATCCTAGTCTTTGCGAATGGCTGATATCAAACAAAATGGATGTCCTTTGCGTACGTCTTGAGATATGACTTGGAACGAACCTTCTTCGTTTTGAAGCGCATCACACCAGATCCGTTCATGATCATGAGCAGCACAAGCCGGGCCCTCAATTATGGCTGGGGTTCTATTTCGCGACGTGCCGCTTATCTGCCCACTTCCCGGTGGCCCGGCCCCGCTGCAGACCGACCAAATCCTGAGCACAGTCCCGTATGGCCAAACAATTTGTGGATGACAGGCTGTTTCCATCGCTGGGATTTTATGAAATGTGAGGATCGCGCCTAGCAATGATGTCAATGACGAGCTGTGGCCGCCCTTCTCGATTACATCTGTCCTAATACTGAGAACCTCATGACACGCCGACCGGTGAAGCTCACGCGGTTTCGGTGCCTTCATCCTGGTTGATCAGGAAACCTGGACTCTCACCGGTCAATGTCAGAGTAGTGAATGCCGAGCTGTCTGCATACTCAGGGAAAGATCTTCTCGTCTCAAAATAAAAGTGACGAGGATCATACCTAGGTAAGCAAGTGTGGACGATGGTGGATGTTGGCCGAGGCCAAGTTCCTCCTGTGTTTCTACCATACGGTGCAGGTAGACACAGGCTGGGGTCTCTTTTAATAGCGCCCGTCCACAGTGTATGGCGTGACTGAGAACCTTGCCTATTCGATTGAGGATGTCTGGCACTTGGCGTGATATCCAATAATGAGCTACAACTGTTTCTCTAGGTAATTTTCGAAACCTTCTGGGTCATTCGATTCCGTGGGATATGCTCTACAACAGATTGGTTTTCCTAGGAGGGGGCCATAGACTAGTCGCGATTAGGCTACCTTGTGTTGGCCTTACCAGGTTCCAGGCAAACTCCAGATGGCGGCCACCAATAAACGCTGGTATGACGTCCGTGAGTATCTGCGCCAGCCTTACCAGTACGAGGTCTCAGCTGTCATATATTGAGCACGCATCTCTACCTCCCCCCATCTTCCTTCTTGTTAAAGTGACCTTCGCAAAATCTATTATCCTCAACTCACCCAAGAAAAAAGGGCGGCTTCGCCGCCCTGGCCCATACCCAGGTCCAGCCGATAATACCTTCGCATACGCACCAGCCAGAAATCTCAACGAGGTTTGGGATTGTCTCTTACCTAATCCATTGACGGTGCTTGGTAGCGGGGTGGCCTAGCACTAGGCCTCTTACGCCATCACACGCCATCAGCAGTATGTACCTAGCTTCATGAGCAGAAGCGGCAATACTGATTGTATAGCAGTGATCATCGCTTAGAACATATCGGTTATCATCCATCCTCTGCAGCAGGAGCAACACAATTCGATCCTGATGACCCAATACACGGATCAGGCTTGCTTGCCGACTTTCAGCCATATGGTACTTCTTTGGAATGTAATAATGAGTCTTCAGGGGTTGGATTTCCATGGTGGACGGAACCTTCAGTGGGATATCTAGGTGCTGAGTACTATGCAACCTCCATCTGGGGAACATCTGTTGCTGAGTCTTCCGACTTAGAGCAGCCCATTGACGTTGATCTGTCAACCAAGGATATTCACGAAACTCAAAACTTTCCATTTCCAGAAAGCAGTCTATCTGCCGACGACGCCGCTACGGCCGAAAACTTCCAACCGCAGTCTCGCACGAACTTCATAATTCCGCACAATCCCTCCATCGTCACAATGCCTTTTTCCCATTCACCGACGCCAAGTAGTATTCCGGAACCAGACCTAGAATGGTTTTCGAACATCTCAACTCCTTTATCACTTGGGCCTGGACCCTCATCTTCGGCAAGCCCCTCTAGTAGTGGTCTCAGCTTAGACGACGATATCGCTGGCAAAAGAGTGATTGGCTCAGCTCGTGCTGTTCACTTTTGTTCGACTTGTAAAAGGCAACACCAACGCTACCGCAAGTGTACCGCTCCATCATTCAGATTCCAATGTGGCCCATGTAAAGCAGACTTTACATTAAAGAAAGACCTCAAGCGGCATCAAGAGACATCATCGTCTTGTCTTGCACGGAAGGTCAAGACCTCTCTTGCATGTCCGGACTGCGGTGTTGAATATCTACGGAAAGACTCCTTACAGCGCCATGTACGGACGAAGCATGCCAACAAAAACAACTAAAGTCATCGACACGAATCATGGCCACATCTCCTACCACTACCCCAATGTCATCATCACAAGTTCTGCGAATTACGGTTGGAGGTCGAAGCGATCTCGTCTTGTTGGAAACGAGTACAGGGCTCAGTACCAATACTTAGGATACTGCTGCTGCAAGATGGACATAACCGTTGCCAGAAGCCCGCCTCTCCCGGATCCCTATGTCAACCAATATCTAGCATACGGCTTGCCTACCCGCTGTCGTACCTCGATGGTGGCTTATATCTTGTCTCACCAGGCAATATACTAGATATTGGTTGACATAGGGATCCGGGAGAGGCGGGCTTCTGGTAATCATGTCAGCATGATCAAAATGCACCCCCAACGGGAAGGTTGGGGGGATACTAGCTCCCGAGGTCCTCATAGATTGAAGGTGCGACCTGATACCTGTGAGACTGTGTCAGAGCCTTTTTATCATTAGATAAAAAAGAAATGGCATAGGAGGTATGCGCACTTTTTTTCGGGCCAAACATTCCCATTCCACCCACTACGCTATCTGGTTCACGCCAGGAAGATCAGACGGAAGCAATCCGCCACCCAGAAAAGTCCGCCATGAAGAGACCAGATCGAAGCATATTTGCCTAATAAGGTCATGATAGTTGAGGGTATCGATTACCGTGGAGACATCCCCTACGCTTTGGTGGCTCGGGGTCCATTTGTTCCAACAGATCTTCCTGGTGTGAACCAGATATCGTAGAGGGTGGAATGGGAATGTTGTGATTTTTTGCCTTGGTTTATCGTTTCGTTTGCGTCTATTCACCTATTGTTTACTCATCTCGTCATCTCTTATTGAACTTACTCTTCGTCGCCACAAAAGCGCACCAGAGGGCTTTACTCACCGCAAGCCAGGATGTTCCAGTCTTTTACGTGCGTATCTTTTTTTTAAGAATGTTGCCTTCGGCATAAAGCCTGCCCATTCATCGCCAGTCAAGTGGATGTTGACTTCTATTCTCCTTCCGAACCTTGACGCATACCCTTTTACGTTCGATATATATGTTATAAAGAATAAAAATCCAAAAAATCTTTGACGGTTTCTTCTTAAAGAATTGTGACAAAGAAGGAGAACCTTGTATGGCGTCAATCTCGCCATGGTGATGTTCGTGCTCTTGCAGTTTCAAGACCCAGAGTATATAATGTAAGGTGCTTCTAACTAGAGTGCAAAGTACGTGTTAACAAGATAAGCATATTTGTGGATGTCTGATATGAGGTAAACCTCTTCATCCTTTGGTGTTTGTATCTATCTCATAGAAAGTCTTCGGCTATTTGCATGTCCTATTACTTTCTAGATTCGTTCTCGCACGCCTTACCTTTGATTTCTAATCACCATGCTTTATGAGAACTGGATTCCTAGAGTTCGATATCTCGATTCTTCCACATCGCCTCCATGTTTGGCTCGAACCTGCATTATCGTTGTAAGCTGCGAGAGCCGTGTGACCTTTTACTTCATCTCTCGCTGACATATCGAGGAGGAAAGGACTCGATTCGGTCGGAGATCAGTTGTGCTCCGCTTCTTTCAAGTTTCACTTTGATAACAAAGAAACTCGTTCTTCTAGGTCATGGCCATAAAGATTGGGCTAGTGCCTCAACTTTTTCTCGTAGAACGTATGAACCGGAGAACATAGTCTGGCAGTGTTTTTCTCATATATATTGGGAGTATGGGGCATATACTTATCACTTCCCTGTTCACTTGTACTCGCAATGTTAACAAGAGGGATAATCCAACTATTGAAGGAACTCAGAATATCTACGCGACGACCGTTTGGACAGGTCTCCCGTGGACTGAACATTCAGGAACATCAGCCGAGCTATGATGTCAATAGCAGGAATCGGAATCAAATGAAGCGAGAAACGAACTGAGGAAGGTCAGATGGCTCGATACGAATGTCATCAGGCTGGAGGTGCGTCTGGGCACTTTCCCTGCGGCCTTGATCCATATCCAATCGCTAGTCGGTGCCTAACTAAGTTAGCTCATGTCCGCCGACAACTGACAACTGAAGACCCTCCGTGATTCGACGGATGTGGCCTCCAATCAAACATTCCATATAATATGCACAACAGAAGCTGCTCAGAAGTCAGTCAATCAAACACTATACAACTGATGGTTTTGGTGGCCTCCAGTAATCATGGAGTTGGATGCTATGTTGACGCGACGGATATCTCCTAGTGAGCCTGTGCTGGGAATGCGGCCTCCAATATTAGGAGATGTATATGTCTTGATCCTCGATTCCCAAGCAAAATCATGTAAATATGACATTACACGCTATATTAGTAGCATAGCCATAGATGTGGCCACCAACCCTAAGACGACTTCATCGCACTCCAGCATCACTATGAGAGATTTTACGGATCACATTGCAGTATCTCCACAAAAGGTAGGTTTTGCCTGCTTTGTGGCCCTTCGTAGGAACCAATTGGCCGTGATATAGGCAAAACTATTTTGCGGCCTCGAATCAGCAACACAGATTCCATGCCATTGCGGCCATGTTTCTCATCCAACAGGCTCCTGAGCGAGATAGTATTAAGCTGGAGCTCTTCTCACGATGTAGGTACATCAATCTTCAAGCGCAGGTATTTCAAATCGTAGCTCCTCGTTTCTACGAATGAGCAACCCAATTTCGACGGTAAATCAGAAATTGCCTCGACGTGTGGCGCATATCATCTAAGAATTTACAGAAAGCCGTCTCCTTCTCTGGTAGTGCTCCAGCAACTTCCCAGTCCCAAGCATCTTGTTATAGTTTTGCAACTTCGGGGATCGGAACGAATAAGATGGCAGGGCCGAAGATCGCATCGGCAGATGGAGAGCAGCCGGTACTTCCATTCGCAACGGTTATTCAATTATTTGGCGGCTAACAGAGTTTACCATACAGAGAGACGGAGGTCAGCGCCCGAAAGTCACAGACGAAAGTTTGGGTTGCATGGCGAATGATGGCGGTCGCGAAGGTGGTAACATGTCAGCGTTGGATCGGTGGTTGGGCGAAACGCGGAAGGAGGAGCCTTGGAGTGTGTATAGTTGAACGCCTGACGCCTAAGGGGTGCTGTGTTGTCCGCGGCGCATGATCGTAGATGAGGATACAACCGGCTTTAAGTTTGGGCTGCAAAGAAAGCCTCCTACGCTTAAGCTTTCATTAGGTCTCTTCATATGCCGTATATCCGTGACATTCCGAACTCTTTCGCAAGTATATCTCTTGGCTAGATACAAGTGTCACAACTAGACTAGGCTTCGATAGATAGCTTTCATAGTGATGATGTCGAAAAAGAAGCGGTTAGGTCGGGTGTTCGGGAATTGGATCGGGTATCCGATCACATGGGGACTGCGATAGTGTGTAGCTTCAGGCCTTCGACATAGCGGTGTGTATCGTTGATGGAAGTGCGAAAAAGAAGGAGGGAGCCTACAGCCACACTGACGCTCGCGGATGGAAGGTCAAGATGCTATCATTCAGACTTCGAGTCCAGGTGACACGGCAATGGACATCACGCTAAAAAGCTTAGCGCGGGAGCGGCGTCCCCGCAGTTCACGCGAACTCAGCGACTGATCCGACCAAAACTCCCCGACGTCACGAAGACATCTCAGATGCATGAAATGCGGGCCTCGCGACACTTCCTTGATTAGCAAATCTCTTGCGTCCTTCCTGTTGTTGTACCCAAGGTCGGCTTGGCCGTCACGGGTACATTCTGCTAAGCCAAGACACCAGCACCTATGACGATCGCACCCGGGATCTTTGCTTGTTAACCGCGCATCTATTGGCAGGCATGTGTGCACGTAGTGGAAAGTGTGGCGATGCACGCCGGGATTGGTACTCGCCCATCTGAGCACTACCCCGGAGTTCTAGGGGAAGCTGCCGCCTTTCCGGTATTGGATGTGACTTGTTGATCCCTCATTTCCTAGCCAGATGCTAGTATCCAAACAACTACATGCTTTTTTGTATCGTGTACGCGCCGGTGTACAACCCTCGGCGGGAATATGGACTCGCTGCATTATATATGGGTCTATCCTGCAGGTACGTCTTCGAGACCGGTCCTCTGCATGACAACTGTTATTCCCCACATTCACACCGCGGGTGAAATATTGTCATAGTTCACTGCGTCATTGCGCTTTAGTTATGAGCATTTTCCCCAGATAAACGTCAGGTGGACGAACGAGACAGACCGAAAAGAGCAGGATTGTGGGTCAAGCGGATACTGTGAGTCTCAGACTTGACCTTGGCTACCGACACCTACCGATATCGTGAATGTCTGCACGGGCCCATCCATTACAGGCCCTCCTCAACGTATATATTCCCGAGCAAACGAGCGTTTGCTCTTTTTTTCTTACCAACGAGCGCTCCTCAACTTTTGGATAATATTGGCTACTCGACATAATGGTCAATATTCTTATGCTCGGGCTTCTCGCCTGCTCGAGCCTCACCCACGCGATTCCTATAGCACAGCAGTCTGCCGATGTCACGAGTATCCTCAACCGCCGTGCAGCAGTCGACGCCTGCCCTGGCTACACTGCCTCCAACGTTGTTGAGAGCGACTCAGGATTGACCGCCGACCTTACTCTTTCTGGCGCGGCGTGCAACGCCTACAGTGATGATATCAAGGACTTGAAGTTGCTCGTCGAGTACCAGACTGGTAAGTCAACAGTCTTTTACCTTTACTTGATATGTTTACTGATATTCAACAGACGATCGTCTTCACGTCAAGATTTATGACGCCGACGAACAAGTCTACCAGGTTCAGGAGGAAGTGTTTCCCCGCCCCAAGCACGAGAAGGCGTCCGCTGGAAGTGCTGCACTTCAATTTGGTATCAAGACGAGCCCATTCTCCTTCGCTGTGAAGCGCAGGGACAACGGCGAGGTTCTATTTGATACCGGTACTGTTCCCCTGGTCTTCGAGAAGCAGTATGTTCGCCTCCGTACTAAGTTGCCTGACAACCCCAACCTCTACGGTCTTGGGGAGCACAGCGACTCTTTCCGCTTCGCCACGGACAACTACGAGCGTGTCTTGCTGAACGCGGAATCACCCAACATTCCCAGGAATGCTAACCTGTACGGAACGCATCCCGTCTACTTTGACCACCGCGGTGACAAGGGAACCCACGGCGTCTTCATGCTCAACTCCAGTCCAATGCAAGTTGAGATCAAAAAGGCCGACGGCTACCAGTACCTTGAGTACAACACCATCGGTGGCGTCATCGATTTGTACTTCATGGCTGGTAGCAAGCCCGCCGAGGTCTCCAAGCAATACGCTGACATCGCCGGCTACTCCGCCATGTACCCGTACTGGACCTTTGGTTTCCACCAGTGCAAGTATGGATACTGGGACGTCAACATGGTCGCTGAGGTTGTTGGAAACTATTCGACTGCTGGAATTCCCCTCGAAGTCATGTGGACTGACATCGACTACATGTACCTTCGCGAGGATTTCACGACTGACCGCGAGCGCTTCCCTCTCTCGAAGATGCGCGAGCTTGTACAGACGCTTCACTCTCGCGACCAGCGCTACATTCTGATTCTCGACCCTGGTATTCACGCTGTTGGCGGTCAGTACGTCACTTATCAGAAGGGTCACGACATGGAAGTCTTCCTCAAGGCCGCAGACGGTACCGATCTACTTGGCGTACAGTGGCCCGGTGAAGTCGCATGGCCCGATTGGTTCGCGCCCAACACAGAGAAGTGGTGGGCTGGTGAGATTCAGGCAAACTTCAACCCGGAGAACGGTATCGATCTGGATGGTCTCTGGGTCGACATGAACGAAGCCTCCAACTTCTGCCAGGATGTTACCACCTGCAACCCCCGCCAGCAGGCGATCGATCAGAATATTCCACCACCGCCTACGAACCCGCCACGACCCAACACCGGCCGTCCCATTCCTGGATTCCCGGCTTCGTTCCAACCAGGAAGCACGCTCAAGGCTCGTGATTATGATGATCTCTCGGAGCGTAGTGCGCCTGTTGTTGAAGTTCGTGCCTCAAAGTCCGTCTCCCCCCGTCAATCTTCCAATGGCAACATGAAGGGCTTCCCCGACCGTGAATGGTTCAAGCCCGCGTACCATATCAATAGCCATCTGGGCGACGTTTCTCGTCAGACCATTCCCATGAACACTACAAACTACGACGGTACCTACCAGTACGACACGCACAACATGTACGGCCACATGATGGCGGGAACGACCCGCGAAGCGATGTTGGCCCGTCGTCCCGCACTCCGTCCCTTCGTTCTGACGCGCTCCACCTTCGCCGGATCTGGTAGCAAGGTTGCTCATTGGTTCGGTGACAATTTCTCGGCCTGGGACGACTACCGGATTTCCATCCGTCAGATGCTGTCTTTCGTCTCGATGCATCAGATGCCCATGGTTGGCTCTGACGTCTGCGGTTTCAACGGCCAAGCAGACCAGTACATGTGCGCTCGCTGGGCTGTCATGGGAGCTTTCCAGCCTTTCTACCGTAACCACGCGGCAAATGACGCCGCCCAACAGGAGTTCTACCAGTGGCCCGTTGTCGCTGAGGCTGCTAAGAAGGCTATTGATACCCGTTACAAGCTCCTCGATTACATCTACACTGGCCTCTACTACCAGGGTAAGGAGGGTACACCTATAATCAACCCAATGTTCTTCCTTTACCCAGAGGACACGAACACGTTTGGTCTCGACCAGCAGTGGTTCTACGGTGACGCGCTGTTGGTTACTCCCGTTGTAACTGAGTACTCCGACACTGTCACGTACTATCTGCCAGAGGACACCTTCTACGACTACTGGACCTACGCCAAGGTCGAGGGTGAGGGTAAGAACGTCACTGTCAGCAACTTGGGCTACAGCGACATTCCCGTCCACATCCGCGGTGGCTCCATCGTCCCGCAACGTGTCGCCAGCGCCAACACGACCAAGGCTGTGCGTCAACAGGACTTCCTCGTCATCGTTGCCCCTGATGCGGATGGCAAGGCGACTGGACGTCTGTACCTCGACGACGGAGAGAGCATTCAGCAGTCTGGTACCAGTGAAATCTCCTTCTCGTTTGATGGTGGCAAGTTCAGCGCGACAGGTACATTCGGATACTCGGGTGCCGATGGAGAGAGCATCACAGTTGGCCAAGTCGTTGTGCTGGGCCAGAGCCAGGCTGGCGCTACCGGCAACTTTGACGCTGATAAGGGTGCTGTCACGGTCGATGGGCCGTGGAAGATGGATAAGGAGTTTCATTTCCAGCTATGACGTTCACCCGGCTTACGACTTGCTCAGAGTGGAGCCGGCCACACTTCGATGGTTCAGACTAAGGCTGCTTTCCTTATTGTCTTTGCATGTTGTGTTGGATTTATGGGAAGCATTGCATAGAGATGGCGTTCACGGATATTGATTGGAAACGGGTAAACGGGTGGTATGGTGGATTTCTGAGATACCATGGGAGGCGTTTTACAACGATGCTCTATACCTCCACTGTTATGAATAGCACCCATTCTTTCTTCATAAACCTTTTCTTGGTCTCCTGTGATGTTTAACATTGTCCCTACGCTGTCAACGCTTGATCCGGGAATATACAACCAACACGTCAAGTCTCCTAGATGCTACAACACAAAAGTACCAGGGCACAAAGGCAACTCGGTACGTACCGCTCTCCCGCTAAGTGCGACAGCACCGATGCAGTGCGAATTAGCTATGGTCACAGCTCCAAGTGAGACATGAGGGCATAAGATCATTCGTGCGGGGTAGTGGAGTGTTGACTCTCGTGTGACTGAGACGCTTGTCTTGCTCTGACAGGTCACGCTCACACCTCGTCACACGAGTCTGTCAGCCACGAGCCTTGTAGCGCACACCGACTACGTCAAGCCACCGGCCCGTCTAGATGTGATTCGAGACGCTCCGGTACGTTCGAATAGACAAGCTGCTGCAAACACGGCGTTGGTGTTGTGCAGTATATCAAACAGATCTGTTTCCCACAGACTGTCGTGCGGGCTTGTCGCTATATCTGAGAACACGCGAACCGGTTGGTAATCTGGTCAAGGCCGTAGCGGTGCCTTGCGCATTACGGGCAGTCGTAAAACGATCTCTTTTGGTTGTGGTTTCATTCTCATCCGATCGTCGTAGCCTCGAGCTCGTCGCGAACACTGTTGAGGCTTACATCTTGGACCTCGTAACCGACCTCGATCTTGTTCTTTGGTCGCGCCTTGTTGAGTCCTTCAAGCAGAACGCAGGCCTTGCAGACTTCTTGGCTCGAGAGGTATCCACACTTTTTGCACTGACCCATGACTTGCTTTGCCGTCTTCCTGGGTGTGAAACCTTTCTTAGCTTTCTTTCCGTTTGCTAGTGGTACTGCGCCGTTGCTGTTAACGCTCTTAATCGTGATCTCGGTCTCGAGGTTGCCGTCAACTGCGGCTTCATTCTGTCTCAGTTGTGCCTCCACACTCGCCATTTCACCGCCTGTGCTGCGCCCTTGGGCACTTCCACATCCACCTTCCTCTTCTTCGGCAACAGGCACATTGCTAGCACAAGCACCCCCGCATCCTTCATCGCTACCAGGTACAAGCTTTGCCATGTCCTCGCCACTCCTGACAACGTCGAGGATAGCGCTGGGCCGTACTCTCTCAAGGTTCTTGATAAGAGCTCGTGCGCTGCCGCGAAAGGCTTCGGGCGAGTATATGCATTCAGTGCTAAAATAGTCCAGGTTCTTGTGATGGGCGTAGAGAACAATTTCCTTCTCGTATGCGTACTTGAGAGGCTTGCTACGCTTGATGTTCGTATTCGAGGCAGGGTCAGAAGAGGCCGAGGGGGTAGACGTGATGATGGAAGTTGTGCGCGACAGGCGGGGGAGGTCACCTCTGAGCACTATTCCAGTCAGCATACTCCAAAACCAAACGCCGAAACTATAATACTTACAGTTCATCAAGACTGTCTCGGCGACATCATCGGCGTTGTGTCCTGTCACCACATGCTTGACTCCCAGCCGTGACGCTCCGCGATCAAGCGCTTGTCTTCTGAAAACGCCACAATACGTGCAGTTGCCTTTCTTGCCTACCTGCTCCACCACTTGATCCATCGTCCATCCATATAGTTCCGCGTATCCCAAAATTGTCAAGTCCATTTCATACTGCTCCGCATTTCTTTTCACCGTCTCCAAACTATCGTCCCGGTAGCCCTTGATTCCTTCATCGATGGATAACAAGATGAGGTCAAGGCCATAGTCGTAGCGCTCATTAAGAGTCTTGAGAACAGAGGCGAGGACAGTGCTGTCTTTACCACCCGAAGCACCGATGGCGACTTTTTCTCCGCGCTGGAAAAGCGAATTTGTGGTGATGGTATGGTGAATTTCTGTCTCAAAGACGGATATGAAGCATGTCTTGCACAACTTGGAATGATCCTTGGGTCGGAGAATAAGCGCCCGGTTCACCTTGCACAGGGCGCAGGGTGAAGGCGGCATTTTTGGGTATGGTTGTTGCAGAACGGTGACGCGAAGATGGCTGAGTGGGCTGCGGGGAGAAAGAAATCGTGCGCGAGTCATTACCCATGTGCGCGTGGGGCAGGATTACCGTCATGCATTCGGCAGCTGAAACAGCCGCCTCTCATCTTCAGACCTCGTACCCAATCTCCACCTTCCTGACCTCCCCCCTCTCAACGAAACACCAAAGCACCGAGCTGCCATGTCCTGAAAACTCTGTTTTCGCCTGTCCGGTCAAGCTGTGCGCTCCTACCCCGCAATTCTGGTAAACGTGATGCGCGACGGTGTGGTAAAGTTCGCTTTATAGCACCATGCACCATGCAGCCTATCGACTGCCATGGTAGCGCGCAACGCATACTATGGTACGACGGAACGCCTTGACCCTATCTATCGTCATGTCAAGCCAAGCCAGGTCAACACAGCAGTCATGGTTGTGGACATGAATGCTTCCGAAGAACATCGGACTTCTAATAGCAGAACAGAACAGATGAACCAAAGCACCTTCCTAATTGCACAGTCTTCGCGATCGAATACTCCCGGAGCACGAGCGCGAGGCTGAGCCCAAACTGCCCGCCTGGCCTGTGAACATACGAGTCTCGACCGCTTGGCACACCTTGAGGCCCGTGAACCATGTACCTTGAGGTGTGCCATGCCATTGTGTGCCTGGCGTAAGTGATCGAATGCTTGGAATCTGAAGGTTCTCCGGTTACTGTGTAGCCATCATCCTTCTCGCCTCAATCAATATACCTGGTTCGAGCCGGCGGCTCGGTGCTACTCCGATCCCTATCGCCCCGATGGCATTGTGCAATATCTCCACCTAGGATAACTGTACGCGCATTCATACAAGTGCCGCTATGCATGGTGACAGGAGGTCGGTCTAGTTACGTGACGTGCTCAAGGGAGTGTTCTATCGGCATGTCATGACGATCATCTAGGTCAGTTGTGGCGTTTTGACAGTCGCCTGCTCATATCGACTATTGGGAAAGTTTACTTGTCAGCCTTATTCGACATAGGCTCTTGCAATGTTTATCGGATTCTTCATGATCTTCAGAACTACAGCAGAACATAACCACGCCACCACGGTTCCGGCATAATCGGACGCTCGGACCAAGCTAACAGGAGGTTTGTAGTGAGAAACATGGCCCCCCGGACTTCCGCGCACCCGGGTATAGGACAGACAACCATGTGACAATCGCCGAGTCATACACATGACGATGGAAAGTACTGTCGGCGAGGCGGCATAGGCCGTTAGAAAACATTGGTTTGTCGAATCGGGACCAGGTCGGCGAACTCATGTTCTGAGAGACATGAGATCGACGAGACCGCGCAGTGCAGAACCAAGAACTGACGACGGAATCTGCCTTTATGACTTCGCTGCGCCCCCGCTGCGCATCGGCAAAACCAATCTTTTGAGGATTTTCAGGGTGTTATGTCTCCGAGAAAATCGCCTTCCGGTGAAAACAAAACAATTCTCAGGTACACCAACCATGTGTTCCGCGCCCAACGTGCAAAAGCAAGGACGCATCATCGCAGAAGGATGTGACCCTGGGGTATCGTGCGATTAAATGAGGATCAGCAATTTGGCCGGGATAGCCAGCTGCCAGATCTTGCACTAACCGGTTCCACACAAGACGAAGCCTCATCCGACTCTAGCACTACGATCCGGTGTCCACCAGCGGCACATCGTTGGTTGACAGGTTCAGCACTGTCAACTCTATCAGCATTGCGCACCCTTGAACATCTCCCGCGTCCAAGATGAATCTTCGGGACAAGATGTCGATCCTCGTACCCTGCACCATGCCGCGAACCCTTTCACCTGTCGTCTCGCCGACAATACTCTCATTAAACTTCCGTCGACTGACACTGCCTGTATAAGGTCGAGGCAGTTCGCATTTATCACGACACCAGTCTCGCTGAGCAAGTCGCAGTACTCAATACGTTCCTTTAATCACTTTCTTTACGGGACACCATGGGTTACACACTTCCTCTCGATCGTGTCGGATGGACCTACATCACCATTTTCATCATTTGGAACATCCTAACCTTCACTGGTGTCAGCTTCCTATGGGCTCATCGCAAGCACCCCTCTCTTCGGATGCGAAGGCTGCCACTCTTGTTTGCCGGTATTGGTGTACTCCACATCTATGGCTCCCTCTGCTGTTTAGCCTACCCGATCGGCCCAGCGGTCCCATGCTCTCTTGAATTCTGGATGGTATGTCACACGACGACATGAATATGAATTTTTGCTAACATGAGTAGATGTCCATCACAGTCCCATTGGGTATGGCTTTGTTCCACGCCTCGAACAGTCAGTTCTTGCACCTCGCCAGTCGTCAAAAGCAGTTTGCTCGTATGAGCTCTCTGAAAGACCACGAGCCTATCGACGAGAAAAAGGCTCAAGAAGTCGTCAACAGCCGATGGAAGAGGATCATGAACGGGGTTGAGCGGGCAGACAATATTGAGCGAACATTGATTTTCATTGGAATTGGCATGGCTGTTCAGGTAAGTAAACTCTGCACTGGTCATGCGACTGTAGTTAACCCACGAACCAGCTCGCCCTCGTTCTCTTCGTCTTTTTCGCTTCAGAAAAGTTCCACCACGGCTACGGTATCATCAACTATACCGTACAAGGTACTGGCGGGGAAGTGCGCGCAAACTGCAGCAAGGGCTGGGAGTGGTGGCTGTCGATTGTATGGCAGCTATTCTGGTCCTGGATTTACGCCCCATGGATCCTCTTCAAGTCGCGCGGCATTCGCGATGTTCACGGCTGGCGTCTCCAAACCATCCTCTGTTGCATTGCTGGGTATGTTACGATTGCCGTGGGTCTATCTTCATCGCTGACTTTTGTAGACTTCCAGCATCTCCGCTTTGGCTCCTAGGCCTTTACACTCCTTCGTTTGCTCCCATGAACGCCGTCTTTCCGCCACCAGTGTGGTTCGCTGTCTGCTTCTGCATCATGGAGATCTGCACCATTGCGTTCCCCATCGTCGATGTGCTCAGGAGCAACAGATTGCGTCAAGAGACTCTTGATGCCATTGCCAACTGGGAAGCTCGTCAGGCGACTGCAAACTTGGAAGTCGCATCTACCGATGCACCCTTCAAGAGCCCTAGCGAGTTCTCCAGTACGACGACACTCAAGTCCGGTGGCGAGGTCAGCGTCGGCGACCGCTCATTCGACTCGCAGAAGTCTGACATTCTGACCATGACTGCCCTGGAGAACGCACTCAGGTCCAACGCCATGCCGCTGCTCCAATTTGCTGCCTTGAAGGACTTTTCTGGTAAGTCTTTCGTATACCGTTGCGCACATAAATATACTAACTTTACACCAATAGGCGAGAATGTTAGTTTCCTAACCCACGTCTCAGACTGGCGCCTCTACTGGTTCTCACCCAAGTCGTCCACTACCGACCACCGCCGCAAGCAGTTCCTTGCTGCCACGCGCATCTACGCTCACTTCATTTCCCTCGAGTTTTCCGAATTTCCTATCAACATCTCATCAAAGGAGATGAAGCGCCTTCACATTGTTTTCGAGAGGACAGCAAAGCTTCTATTCGGCCGTCGTCTAAGTTCCGATTCCTCTTCGTCGAGCGACGCTACACCCTTTGACAATGTCATGCCCGATGATGCATCGGACTCGCCCATCAACGACAAGAGCAACACCCACATCTCGGCGAACGCTATCAGTCTTGATAAACTTGGACGTGCGAACTTGAAGGCTGTATCCCGATTGGGCGAGCTCTACGGGGACGAGTCAGTCATAGATGTTGACGTTCCGGATTCGTTCAACGAGTTGGTGTTCGATGCCGCAGAGAGCGAGATCAAGTATCTTGTTCTCACAAACACATGGCCCAAGTTTGTCAACGTTTCGCGCGCCAACAGTCAGTTGAGCAAGGACGAGGACGAGGAGAAGGGCAATGCTTTCGTGCGGAAGTTGCTGTGCGCATAATGTTTGCGCGTGGCGGATGTGACGGCTTTAGTTAATAATATAATTTGATACCCCGCTTTGCTAGAAAGTAGCAGCGCAATACACTCGTTATTCATCATATGGTTCTTGTCTGTGAAGTTTTGAGTCTTGGTGGTGTTGAGTCGGAGAATGCGATGGCCGAAGGCGAGGTACCTGGGTACATCGCAACTGCCGAGAGCCCGATCCACATCTTCACCATGACGTATCGGTTCTAGATCTCCCACGCGCACCATGGCATCACTTACTTTTCTTTTGTAAAGTCCGTTACCACCGAGATGCAGCTATGGTGGGGTCCATAGTGCATATCAAACAGGGTAGAGATTGCGTGGCAGCGGCGTTAATGATGTGTTTATGATAACTTCGACGCCACTACAAAACCGCTCGATTCCCAGACGTGCCTCGTGTACTTGCATATCAATACACAACTCAATTCAAACTTACAGCATGTCTCTCAAATACAACAAGGTTCTCGTGCTAGGCGCGACATCCGGCATTGGCTGGGCACTCGCAGAGAAGATTGTAGAAGACGGCAAACACGCCATCATCGTTGGACGGCGACAAGAAAAGCTCGATGAATTCCAGAAGAAGCACGGCAGCGACAAAGTCTCGAGCATCGTCTTTGACATTACAAAGCTCGACGAGATCCCAAAGTTTGTCAAAGATGTAACGAGCAAGCACCCGGACCTCGATTCCATCTTCCTCAACTCGGGCATCCAGCGCGGTTTCGACTTTTCCAAGCCCGAGACGGTGGATCTAGATATGCTGGAGATGGAGTTCAGGACGAATTACCTGTCGTACATGCATCTTACCACGGCATTCATCCCGTTCCTCCAGAAGCAGGACAAGGAAACTTCGCTCATTTACACGACCTCTGGACTTGCGCTCATGCCACTTCCGCGTTGTCCGAACTACTGCGCTTCCAAAGCGGCGCTGCATCACATGATCCTTGTTCTCCGCCATCAACTAGCAAACGGACCCGGAAACATCAAGGTCATTGAGATCTTCCCGCCAGCTGTGCAGACGGAGTTGCACGATGCGAAACACCAGCCGGATATTAAAGATGGGGGCAACATTGGCATGCCGCTGACTGAGTTTACGGATGAGGCTTGGAAGGGATTGGTGGAGGGCAAGGATCAGATTCCGGTGGGATTTGTTGGAAAGGCTTTTGATGCGTTTGAGAACAAGAGGCAGGAGATGTACAAGCAGATCTTCTTGTCGCAGTCGTAGGCATTGAGTGCAGATAGTAAACATGTAAAAATAGACGGCGGATGAGTGGGGCCATTCTGGTACCTGAGTAGTCAAGCCACGTTTAGACCCTGACGGACGCGCGTGGAAAGAATGACAGTGTAGAGCCGATGTTTAGTGAGAAAACATGGGAAAAGCAACATGTCTCAACGATCAATGTCAGGTTAGGTTCAATGGCGGTTTCGGTGAAGAAGTAAAGTCGGCAGGCTGCACGGGTTGCGCAGCCAACATGAGCACAGCCCCATTGCGGCGCACATGTTCCGAGGTGGTGCGTCGCTAGTCTGCTCCTACTCGTATCAAGTCGACCCAACTCACAACTCCCGTCGCTGCATTCTCTGACCCATTCCTCCCTGTACAATCCAGTTGAACGCCCGCTCACGATTGGCTTTTGCGCGTCCCAAGTAATCTAGATTCTCAACCCACACCCATCATGGCGGACAGCTTCAGAAATGCGATGATCAACCGATCGCTTCGCGACATCAAGAACGTAAGCTGGCCGAACTCCTGACTGCCACCTCAAGCTGACGATATGCGCAGAACCTCGAATTCCTCGTCGAATCCAACGTCATCACCTCAGCCCAGCACGACACCATCGCCTCGCAACTGCCCGTCAGCGCCGAAAACAGCTCGCGCGCGCTCCCCGCCGTGCCAACCGCACAACTCTCGTCGCTAGCCATCAAGAGCGAGCCCACGCCTCCCCCGGAGAAGAAGAACACAAACATTGGATACTATGCCGACAACACCGCCAACGCCCCGCCGCCTGCCTACCCCTCTGTCCCCGCTACCCCCGCCGGCCCCCCTGTCCTCGCCTATGCCTCAGCAATGTACCAGTACAACGCCCAAGACGCCGGCGACCTGGCCCTCATGCCCAACGACAAGGTCCAAGTCACCGAGTACATGAACAACGAGTGGTGGAAGGGACGCAACGAGCGCACCGGCATGGAGGGCATTTTCCCCGCTAGCTACGTCCGCAAGGAGGAGAAGAGCGTCATGCCTGCCTACACTCCCTCGGCCCCTGCTCCCAGCAATTACGGTAACATGCCCCTCGATGTCGCGAGCAGTGCGCAAGCGGGGCCGCCTGCCGAGCCAAGCAAGATGGAAGCCAACGGCAAGAAGTTTGGAAAGAAGCTGGGTAATGCTGCCATCTTCGGTGCTGGTGCGACGATTGGTGGTAACATTGTCAACTCCATCTTCTAAGTTGACTTTGTGCATGGGAAAAGCTAACTTTGCTTTTGGCGTTCTGGGCCGTTTCATGGGTTTTGCTATCGCCATGTGTGCATCGCTGTTGGGAATTTTCTTTGGTCAAGGTAGCTGACAAAACTAATGGCGGTATAGGGAGATTGAATGACATTTCTTTGATTGTCGAAATTATGTACTGAGGTTTTTCTTGTGATGGTACATTTACGAATCGACATTACTGAGGGCATTGACGTATAATTGATGCGTTTGACAGGCCACCACGACAACGCTTTCTCTATATCAGCTAATTATGGCTTGTACTCCATTTCGTTTGCACATTGATCACATCTTCTCATTCTCTCACTCTCTGTCCTTTGTTGCCAGAGAATCCTCGAATTGAAACACCAACCACATCACTCACCATACAACGTTGATAGCTCCACGTCCATCTTTGACACCCCCTCGGAATGCCACGCCGATCAACTCCCGAACCACTCAACATATCCGCCGTTCGACAAGGCAACTTCGGTGAGCCCGCCGCAAGGAAGAAATGGAATCAAGGCAGCGTCGCTGGCAACCCACTTCATGCTGTATCTTCGTCGCTCGAGCGAGCTCATAGACACCGAAATCGATCGTACTTATCCCCCTCGCTTGTTATTGCAGTGCAATACGCGCTAACCTACCAATCACAGTATCTACGCCCAAGCGCTTGTTCTCTTCAACGTCCTCGGCATCCCTCTTTCATCAGCTTCAAGGCTAGAACACGATTTTACCAGCGTGTTTCCCACCAAGTCGCTTACTTCCCTCGCTGTGATCATCGGCCTGCAAATCTTCATATTGCTCGCCTCACCATTGCCTGTCGGCCATCTCTACAACGCACTAGCAAACCGGAAACACGGATCTCGGTGGTCGAGTTGGGGTTGGAAACTGCTCTTCGGCGTAGCCGTCGTTGTAGCGACCACCTCTGAGTTTCTCAGCTATGCGGTTCAGAAGAACTACATTGCTATTCTACTCTTACGTGGACTGGTTCTAGGAGGAGCACTAGGGACTTGTTTTACAATCAGTACGTTGGTCCTTGCAAGTCATTACCGGAACGATGTACCGTTGGTTTCTGTACAGTCGGGTTTTGCTGCGTTTGCTGGCGCGGTCGTGTATACGGTCATCGCACGCTTTGCTTTCCAAGATGTTGGTCTTGGCGGCGGGTTGGCGTATGTGTACAGTGGAGGCGTCATGGGCGCTACGCTACTTTCTGCGTTCCTCCTCCTAGTAGGACTGAAGTCTGAGGATGAGGAACTTTGGACGCAGAGGTATAAACACCATCTCTGTATGCCAAAGGGGTTCCTCCAAGACGCAAGAGGTGGTGGGATGTGGTTCATACTGGGCTATATCCTTGTTTTTGCGGGCGTGTTGGTATATCCGGTCTTCAGCGTCGTCTTGCTGACGCAGGCGCCTGGGCTTTTCTTTCCCGATGCGGCGGCGTATGGGATACTCAGTATGTTGGGTGTTGCGGCTGTTTCGGGATCGGTGGTGGCAAACTTGAGGAGTTTGAAAAAGGTTGGAGCTGTCAACATTTTTGTCGCTGCTTCGGTACTCGCTGGTGCGATTTGCCTTGCGTCGGTGCTGTATCCGCGGCTCTACGTCGTTGTTCTATTTGCTGGAGCATATGGTGTCGCGCTTGGTGCGATACTGTCACACCATATGATTGTTGCGGCGATGTTTCTCAGCAAGAAAGTGGAGGGGAGGTGGGAGGATGATATGCCTGCGCGTGTGGCTATCATTATGGCGCTGGCTGGGCTGGGTGCCTTTGGTGGTATTGTTGGAGCGGCAGCGTTGCTTGAGGGAAACAAGAACGGAGAGAAGGTTGTGATCAAGGTAGCGGGTGCTTGCATGATCGGTGGTGGTCTGTTGATTGGTTTTGCGAGGATGTGGCGGTGGAGGTGAAAAGCCGCGTTCTATGCTGTGTAGTGCACTAAATTCGATGCATGAAACGGTTTCAAGCACTCGTCAGGTCTTCATATGTGTAGTATTATTGATTAATGTCTATTCAAATTCTCATTAGATATTTCATAACCAAGCATTCGTGTTTACACGTAGATGTAGCAGAACGGTCCCTCGGTCGTGCTCATCAAATCCTCCATCCTTTGTGATCCACTTGCAGCGTAGCCAAGATCAATAACAGTATCGAAGGTCGTGTTAGCCGAAGGTGGGTTGTTCAAAAACGTGCCGGTACCAGAAACACCTCCCTTCTCGCTCTCCACACGGGTCTTGGTGTCAAGCTGCTGCCAAGTCCACCACACCTTGTCGATCATGCCATGGTGAAGATAGAACAGTGGGTCACCAGGCGATACGAAGAAGTCGCGGCCAGGGTCGCCGCCCATGGAGTAGTGACCGCCACCGTGTACACCCAGACTGTCTGTTCCTGGTACACCCTGCATTACCATCTCGAACTGCCAGATGTCCTTCTTGTTGATGATCAAGTCGGCAATGGCAGCCGCATTAGCCCACTTCTTGTTGCTGTAGTCGGTCAAGTCCCGCGTCAGACATCTCGGGTTGTATGAAAGGCCATCTCCGTTGGCGATTTCGGTACCGTTAGTTGTGCTCAAAGCAACAGGGCCAAGGTTAACCTCTAGATATCTCAGTTAGTTTACGTCGATGAGAGTGCGCTGTAGTAATGGGAATACTCACTCATGTTCTTGAACGGACCGCTCTTTACACAGCCACCTCCGGTACCGGGTGGGATAGTGATAATTGGTTCGCCTCTGCCAGCAATGACAACATTGCCCTGGCCAGCGATCTTCTCTCCGTTGCCTGACATGGAGTACGCAGATCCATCGAGCATTGGCGCTTTGTCAAGACCGCTGACAGCGGTCTTTGCCCAGTTCCAGTAGGGTTGATAACCCTTGTATCCACATTCGTTACGAAGAGCTTGCTCGTACTGCCAGGTAAAGTACCGGTGCCATGCGAGGAAAGTACCGGTGTAGTGGATTTCCATGGTCTTTAGGATGTGGTTACCGACGAAGTCATCGAATCGTGACTTTGCTCCAGGGATGAGTGAGGCAGGCGTGTTTGCTTTCTTCGCCTGAAGACAAAGCACTGCATCGGTATAGGCTTTGCGTTCTGTGTTCGATAGTGCGTTCCATTCTTTGCGCACCGCGACAGTGTTCTTGTTGCAGGTGGCTCTCTTCGACGAACTTGCTGCTAGGTCATCGTTGGCTTGTTGTTGAGCGAACGCAAACAGTTGATCAAGTTGCTCGCTAGCAATCGTAGGGTCGCTCGATGCCGAGGTGGGTAGCGAAGACGGGTCTACAGGCGCATTTTGAGGAGCTGGTAGTGCATTCGACAGCGTTCCAGCAAGAACAGCCAGCGCTAGAGGGGAGTTGAAACGCATATTGTATTCTGACCAAGTGAATGGAAGATATGGGCGTGGTTGCTTGATCGGAAGATGAGGCCTTGTGCTGTGGTGCAAAAAGAAGAAGGCGTTTTCTTACACATATATATCAGAGAATAATCTTACACCGCTTCAAAAATAGGCCTGCCACGCCTCGGTGCCGGGATTTGGGGGCGAGAACCTCCCAGAGCCACTTGATCTTTGCTAGAATTGTGTAGTGCACCGCAGCTAACCTTACTGTCTCTCAAGCTGACGTCCAAGCATCGAGGCAAGGTAATGCCACGGGTGGGGCCATAACCTATCGGTGCCTGGCGCATGTGTATACGCATCTCCGAGCAGACGTTATGCCCTGAACGCAAGGACCATAAGGCTAGATTGGCGGACTTTCTGTCAAGCGCGCCTTTGCCGCAAGCGTGCCGTATACAGAGCTATCGTTCGGCGACATGTCCATGGAAGACCCGGATGTAGTCTGCCGGACAACTCACATCGCACTACGATGGCAAGTGGAGCTTTGCCGGATCTTTGGGCAACCCCGCTGGCCCAATATCGTTTGGCTAAAGAGCCCCAGTATGTTTCCGTGCGCGGGAACATGATGAGCGAAAGGCGATCTGATCCATGCGGTATGCGAGTAATGATATTAGCTAGGTGGTCCCTGAGGTCCTATGCAACATATAACTCTGACATTGTACCCCAACCGCCTTTTTGAATGTGTGAAATTATGTCGGGATGCCTTGATACCAATCTGTTCCACGTCTGCAGGCAATCACACCACAGCCCTGCATGTTGAGCCGCGGCCCACCAACGTGCAGGAAGAAAGGAACATTTTTTCTTACAGGCGGCAGTTCAGGTCTAGAAAACCTCCTTGAAAGCATACTCATCCTTCCATGATTCAGGGTTCTGCATTGGGATTGGCTTCTCGGATGTCGTGCGAGTTGAGTGAAGAATGGGAAGCATCTGATGCGGCTGGACATTGGTGGCGCAAATCATGCCGAAGCGCTAAGCTCCGCTAAGGCTGAGATCCGTCTTGCCGCGTCCCCGTCCCGCCTCCTCAACTCCATCAACCGCGCCGAGGACAAGGCCTCCAAACTACCGGGTAATCTCGATCGCGACAATAACGTCCAGCCGCACCGAAACACCCATTCTAGAGTTACCATTGGCTTAAGCACCATCTTCTGAGCCCCGAGAGGCCTACCGGGTATTGCGACCTTCCGGATGAGGCGCTGGGAAGCGACAAGCGTATAGGATATTAACCGATTCTACAGCGGTTTTCGCAACTTCCTCGGTATGTGGGGGGAATCATATCAGGAATATTCTAGTGAGTGTTCTGAAGCTTATGAGTAAAGTGAGTCCTTAGGAACAGGTTTGTGATAGATTCTACCCATATCTACACGACTGTACAAGTCGAATTGAGTCTCATATCCATCAGCATGTCACGTCTATGTACTTAGACGAGCCGCAGACCCCTTTCTGCTCCTGTCGGCACTTGTTCGGGTTGACAAGCTCACCCTCCAAGAACCCGTGCTGCACGACTAGCATCCTTCAGTGTTTTAGTTTCAAAGACGTGCAGTAAACGGTATGACATGCGGACTACTAGTCTCGATCACCTGCTTTAACGATATTGAGGGTACTGTTCATGCGGCAGCTTAGATCTCATACACTACTATTACATCTTGGTAACGTCGATACCCACGTGGCTAGCGACTCAGCTATCGACTCGAGTCAACTCATCGATGGTATCAGGGTGTTAGCCGAGTGACCGAGCGCAGAACAACTGAAAGGTTTCTTAGTTGATGGAGTACTGCGAAATAATATCACTACATTTGCTGCACGAGCTACAGCAAGTGCTACCAAACAGACGGATTCTCATATAACACGGAGGTTACCGTACCCAGCACCTTGCTCGAGACCCTGCACATGAGACTCTATCGTCTGCAGGGATATATGTCTGTCACAACATACCATCTCCCGCGCAGTCAGTTTGTCCTGCCGAGGTATGCTTCCGTCTCGAATCAGTCATTCACAGCCACCTTTCTCGTTAGCGAGACTAGTCCAAGTGCTTTCTCGCCAGGCTATGTTGTTCCTGTCCGGAACCAGCCTCGACAAGCTCATCCTCCATCTACTCTTTGAGTGATGGGTGATTGAAAACAAGGTTTGCCGTTAACTGTATTCTCTCGGCTTTTCCGCGTGGCGCGTTAAGGAACCGCAGACAGGAGCTGCTGGTCTCAGAACACGAAAGCCATGTGAAACCCCTGACGTCTGTCTCCATTTCCCGATCGCTGGTGTTATATTACAAGCATCTTGCTGGTTCTCTGAGAAAATCGCGTGTTCTGAAATCCTTTACTCCCAATCGACGTACGCTCCACGATGCAGCAGAGCGGCGCAGCGATGCCGCCGATGCGTCCCTACGAGAATGAGGGCCCGACCATCCTCGGAACTACGCTAACCGTCACCATCGTGGCCGTGCTTACTACGATTGCGAGGTTTTACGTCAGGATTAGGATGATCAGGAATGTTGGTTGGGACGTGAGTGCTCGGCAGTGAACATGGGTGATCTCCACTGACATCTATCTGCCACCAGGACTATGTGATGCTGTTGGCTATGATGTTGGTATGAAACAGTAGAGTATTAACTTCTGGTATGTTGCTGACAGCTTTGTAGTGCGTTGCTGGTCAATGCCTCGTCATCCCCCAAGTCCACTATGGAGCAGGAAAGCATGTCGATTACATCAAGCCTGAGGACTTCATAGCGGGCCTCAGGCTAAACCTCATTTCTCAGCCCGTATTCCTCTTCGCAATCTGTTTTGTAAAGATTTCGGTGGGTTTCTTCCTCTTAAGAATCGCGGTCGGGAAATTCTACAAACGCCTAATCAGCGGCATCATGGGTAAAAGCGCCATTTCTCAGACTGCAACTATGGAGATGCTGACTATTTGCAGCGTTTATGGGCATCTATACGGTCGGCTGTGTCCTTACAGTTCTACTGCAATGCACGGATATCCGTCTGATGTGGGACCAACGCGTCAAGGGTACATGTTGGACCGTTAAAACAAGGCAAGCCTTGGGCTTTCTCAACATCGTGCTGAACATCCTTACCGACATTGCCTTTTCAGTCGGCATACCTGTGGGTCTCACCTTACTCCAAGCGGTTACATACTCTGCTAATGAACCCATTTAGATTCCCATGTTATGGGGCGTGCAGATGAATCGCCGTCACAAAGCTTCTCTCATATGTATCCTTGGCCTCGGAACGTTCGCCACGGCCGCTGCCTTCGTCAAACTCTCCTACCTACCCGCCTACGGGCGCGAGGGCGACCTTTTGTGGGACTCGCGCAACATGACCATCTGGACTGTCATTGAATGCAACGTTGGCATCATCGCTGGCAATCTGCCCTGCCTCAAACCGCTTTTCCGCTCTATACTCGTTTCCACATACGGCAGTGGTTCTCGCAAGACCTCGCAGCTTCGCTACCACTCAAGCGCATACGCACCAGGCTCAAAGCAGCGCTCCGCAGCCAGAGACTATGGTCAGTTATCGTCTAATAAGGCATTAGACGGCGAATATGCAAGCTATGGCGCGGCTGGCAAAGCGTACATGTTGACGACGATCGACGCCAAAACCAAGCAAGCTCGAGAGACGAGCGGAAGTTCATCTGGAAGCAGCTCTCCAGTCGCAGAAAGAGGCAGCACCGAAAGCATTACGAGGCTGAACAATAATAAAGCGCAAGCATCTGGTGGATTGGGTGATATTACAGTCACGACGAAGGTAGATGTGAGCGAATCGGTGCACTCGCAGGAACTATATCCGGAAGGGAGGACGTTTTGGAGACCAGAAGCAAAGGAAATGGTCTAGAGTGGATGCAGTGTTTGAGAATAATGTTTTATGGTTTTATTATTTAGTGATCTCAACTATTGGAGCATAGTAGCACGCGGCATACTGGCAGTCTATTTTCTAGGACTCGCTTCCCCTGTGCGCCTTATGGGCTTCCTTTCATCGATGAAGACATCTTCTAATTATTATTCTGTCAAAAAAATCTGCTGATTCGAGTCCATCGTCCGCGAGCGTGAGCTCTCTCTCTGGCCTCTCTATGGGTATCGTTTGGCGCTATCTCGACAAATGTCGGACGCAATGTGTAGTGTAATGTAAAGACAAATGAAATGTTTTGTTCTGGTTCAGGTGACGTTCTATGATGCTGTTACAAGCTGGTTGAGCTTCATGCAGCTGAGACGGAATGGCTGAGCGTGCTCTTGAGGTACGTGAAGGGCGACGCTACGCAGAATTTCGTCTGGTAGCGAAAGAAACTTTGACTGAATGTTACTCTCCTCGTTCTGTTTTGCTGAAACGTCCTCTGTCGCTTCTGGGGCAACCTCGCTGTGTGAATCTTCAATGAAGCTGCCCTCTCTCGAATCTTGCATACACCAGGTCTCTCGCCACATAGCGGAAATGTGCTGGCGCTCTTCGCGTGCTGCGCTGTCGTCCTCATCGGGATGCTCTTGGATCACGTGGATCATCTTCTCGTCCTCTTTCGACTCATTCGAGCCCTCCAGCCACGAGGCTGAAACCTTGCGGTAGCGATGCACTTCCGCGTCCATGGGGCGGTCGAGCCAGTCGTCCATTTGCTCGTCAGACATCTCGCTCTTTGTGCTCCTGGAGGAGCTCCACGAGTACGAGGTTTGCGGCGTTCCCGGTGGAGAAAGGGGAAGGCTGAGGGTCGACTCGTAAGTAGCCTGTTTCCAGTGTACGTAGCCTTGCATGCCTTGGATGAACTCCTTGCTGGGCTTTCGGTCCCTGGGCAGAAGGAACTGCTGGATAGGGAAGAAGCTGCCCTCGACTGGTGAGAGTGGTGGGGACAAGAAGCCACTTGAGATCCGGTCTTCGTTGTCGATCTCAGTAGTGCGAGCGGCGTCCTGGGAGTTTTCACGGTCTGACTCGGGTGTTGATGTGAGCGAAGTCGTCGATGATGCTCTCGTGCGCTCCCCTTGCTTGACTGAAAGTACTGGGTCCTCCTTTAACGATCGCATATGCGAGATGAGCTGATCGTGAGTGTCGTTCAGCCTCTGGAAGAAGGACTTCTTCGGCCGCACAGCCTGCGGCCGAAGGTCCTCGTATGACATGCCGATGGTGGTTGTCATCCTGATTGACTTGGGGTTGAGTCCTGGTGGAGTGGTCCTGGAATGGTTCAAACGTTCAGGGTGCGGGTCTCGTGGGTGTTTATGTTGATAGGGGCATGTTGGGTTGCTTTTTGTTGTTGTTGTTATGTTGTGACGGGTGGGACGGGTACAAATACAACTGAAACTGGGAAACACAGCTGCGCGTCCGCCCCGGCCCCGCTAACAGTCGCAAAGCAAGGCGGGGCGATCTTCGAATTACGCCAGAAAAACGGTTGATCCATGCAGAGCCGTTCGGTCAATAGTCCAGCGACCGCCGGTGAATGCGCTGATTGGGCTATGGCTAGGTCGGGCTCCATGAAGCGGGGCGACGCTGTCGTTCGGACGTTCTTCCGCTGAGGTCATCGGGGCATCAGTGGAAGTTGAGGACCAGGGTGCATTTTTCGCCTACATTAGCTACATGCGCACACATTAGACGCAACCACGTCCACCATTCAGATCCTGTTGGGCTGCATAATGTACATGTCAGTAAGTTCTATTCAAGCTCCAACGTTTCCATAGAGACAGCTCGCGATACCTGTCACTTGACGACAAAGCTCATCGTCGCATCGAGGCGTCCCATGTGATGCGAAACACGATCGCTGGGATGCTCGGAGAATAAGGTGGAGCAGGTCATTAGCGACGAGGTCCAGACCACACACCCACCACGATCGATCAAATGTGCTCAATTTCCAAAAGTGCTCGCGTGAAAGCCGTTGGTAATGAGGCGCCTTGGGGCTATTGAAGCTTACCAAAACAGGGCGTCGCAAACCGGTCCGGAACTCTAAAATCCATCAAAAGCTTTTTGACAGTTGGTCTTGGACGGCATTCTTGACTTTCCCCATCACATTTCGTCTGTGCTTCCACGTTTCGTCTGCATTACGCAGCTCCCCACGAAGTGTCTTGACACTGCATGAACGATGCGGGTCGTGGAAGTAGACTAAACGTCTTGTGAAAGGAGCCTTTGCCATACTCAACCATCTCACAAGACATAGTTTTGGTCTTCTTTTCGTAGTTCACTAGGCAACACAGGGTAGGTCAATCGCTCGGGAGAAGCAACGCAATGATCGCGATCTGTCATCCAACTGTCTGTTGAACTTCAGTGCGAAAAGCTGAGGAACTTCGATGAACGTAATTCGAAATTTTCGACCGTGGCTCGGTACATGTCAGCAGCACTAGCCGACCAGTGCCCAAGATAGCTTTCCAAAAGGAGCTAGATCTTACCTGGGGATGTTCGTGCCCGAAGGGTTGGATGTGTTTCTGGGCGAACACATCTCAACACTCTCTGACCACCACTTTGAAAATGAAAGATGAAGTCACGATCGGAGCCTGTGCGGTTGAAGAGCAGGGATATGCAGGTTTGTTATCTTCTGGATGAAAATGAAGCACTGAGGGCCGCCCAATGCTCAGTGACAGCCCAAAATTGGTACGTGGTACTTGGCGCGAAACCGTTGCTGCAGTTCCCAACACTAACAGCTAGCGAGCGCGGCACCGGCAATCTGCGCTAAAAGACCAGGAAAACCACTACCGGACGTTTGGAATCCAAGGCAATTGGCTCGGCACTCCTCGACAGTCAGGGCGGCAGTGGGAGCGATCCTCATTCGATGACGGCTGTATGAATACACACTTTAATCTGTTGGAATTGGAACTTCCCATGAATATGAGCGTTGTCCCTCAACCTTCGCTCCGATAAGACTTTGTACACAGTAGGATCTGAGCGCGTGACACAGACAGGAGACAGGAGTTGTTGGCCGTAGCGAGCGGAGAGACCCACGTCGTATTCCGTTGCGCACGCGTAACAGCAGCAAATGACGGATGTGCGGAGAACAGCAGATGACGATACGCGGTTCTGGACTTCTGAACCTCTCAGGCTTTCTAAGCAAAATTTCTCCTTGCAGAACGATTTTTCTTTCTCGCAGAGTTCGCGCGTCTCTGCACGCATCGCCCCAGGCAAGGTTGTGCCTCCGTGATACGGCCGAGACATCCTCCTTCTGCTAGGAACACGCTTTTCGCGTGGACGCAGTGTACTGCTCAGTACTCCTCCGAATCGGGATACGTATTTTCCCAATTCCTGACCAAAATAGATGCGCGTCTCCTCTTATACTAGTATCCTGCACCGCAATGCCTCACGTAACAAGTACTCCATCTGAGTGCTTAGATGTCGACTACAAAGCAATCGTCATCGCATCACGGCAAGACGGCAAGAATGTCGCGCGATGGATTCCATCAGTTGCTGTCCCTGGTCACGCGTTTCGATTCACCAACAAAAAGACAGTCATTACTCTCGACTGAATCCTGGTACTCCAAACGGTAGTGCTATGTGTATATGACAGACAGATGCGGATAGATAGTTGGGACCAAAAGGTGTTTGTGTAGACAGAATACAGTCTGCAATTCAAAAATGGGTAGAGAAGAAGCTCTGTTTGTTTGTGAGAGTGTATCGAGCAAAGAAACAAGATGAAGAGATAAGATACCGGCCGTGAAGGGTGAGAGGAAACTACATGCTACAACGACCAAATCTGACGTATGGTAGGTGCTGCCAAAGCTAGTGGTGTGCTCTTGGAGAGTACCACATTTGTACGTTCTCTACCTATGATGCGTTTAAAGCATACGCAAGCAAGGCTTCTAAGATTATCTGTCTGTGGGGCATGAATTAACAAAAAAGATAGGCGAGCCCGAAGACTCGTTACTCAGCTGTGGACGGATGGATGATCGAAATCCAGACCTCCTGCAATTTTGCCCAATTAGGATGCAAAGCAGGCGCTCTACCACTGAGCTATACGCCCTGGTGATTTGATTGTTACCTGTGATGCGTATATAGATCGAATGATACTCTACACCGCCGGATCAGGCGGTAGGGTAGAGTCCGTCGGAGTATGAACAACGCACAAACTCAACAACGTGACTTGGAGAAACGGGAAACGACGTTCAGGTGATCCTTCTTATTGGCACACAATGTCAGTATATATCCAATAAGATACAACATACACATACACGAGTACCACCTTATACCACCTTGCTAATCACCCGTATCATCACACGCCCGTCTCTCATCCTACTCCACCACACCCATCACGCCCCTGCCTCAAAGATTATCACAAGCCTTTCCAAATCGTCTATCCCACAACGGCTGCGGAAAGACACCGCCGTCCAACAGCTGAAACAAATCCCACTCTCCTGCACCACCCTCAGTCTTGAAATTCCAGAAGATCCAACCCCTTGTCCTGGCTTCATACGCATCGAGTTGAACCTCAATATAGCGACGCACATTATCCTTCCAGTCCTGAGACCATGTAGACACAGGGCCGGATTTGCCGGCACAGGAGCCGATCCAGTAAGACCCAGGGAAGCTACCCTCCATGCGGGAGCCGTAATTGAAGCCGCTAAGGTGGGGAGCACAATCGGTGAAGGCGCCGGACCATTCACCCACGATTGTCCATTTGTCTGAGCTGTCGTAGTTGCTGACCTAAAGGGTGAGTTAGCAAGCACTTCATGGTGGAGCGGTAGCGGTAAGATTGCGACGTACAGAGTTACAGGCAAGAGCCACGTGTTGGTCGACAGACATGGCGTTCAGCCCAGAGTCGAAGATCTGGTACTCGTGGTGATCTACAATAACGTTGCGCGCATCGTTGTCTTGCTTGGTCAGAAAGCCGTTTAGCCAAGAGGGGTTCTCAAAGCCATCATGTAGTATAGCAGGTGTATCGCTAATATCCCGTAAGTTGTAGTATGCATCGTGGTAGAATTGTTTGACCACATTCTGGTCGAGCTTGAGCAGGAACGGTTCGTTGAGGAACTGAATCGCAACCACAACGTCTTGCATCTCAGGTGTAGCGTATTTCTGTTCAATCTGCTCTAGTGCAGCATGTGTATGGCTCAGACTGTCCGAGTCGCCCCAGGCTGGCCAATATGCTGCATAGCCGCTGTGATCGAAGCCGTTCTGGGACTTGGGTGCGCCGTGGAGATCAATGATGATCTTCAGACCAGTCGCTCTCGCCCAGTCAATTGCAGCGTCGAGATACTGAGCTGCACCTCCGGTGTAGGGGCCCCAGGGCTCCACGTAGCTAGGGAATCATCAATATGACTTATGTGTAGAGCTTTGGCAATACTCTACCTCCAATAACCGACTGGTATGCGAACAATGTTGAAGCCAGCATCCTTGATCTTCCGAAAGTCATCCCACGAGGCGAAGTCGTCCCAATGTGGCTTCAACACATCAGCACAACTACTCTGGCCCAACTTCTCGCAAAGTGTCCATTTATCGTGGACTGGCCAATCGGCTGAGCTGTGTTGTTCGAAGATCGACGGTGTGATGAATGGTTCAAGGACTAGCCAACCACCAATATTAACACCTCGAACTTTGCCCGTGTCCCAATCGAAGGCGACATGCCGATCGTGAAGAGCGCTGTACGTATAATTAGATTACGTAGACGAGGACGGATGAAAGAATGTGTACCTTGCCACACAAACTGCGAGGGAAGCTGCAGCAGCCAGCGCTGCTGTGATGGAAAGCTGCGTACGCATATCGGTGGTAATGTGGTTGTAGAATCTACCCGTGTATATGCCGGGACACTGGGATGTGACGGGCCCAAATGGTTTAGAGTAAGAAAACCAGTTGGTGGTGTGAAAACAAACAGTTATCAAAGCGAAGTCGAAATGAAAAGTTAGAGAGCTAATCCGGGTGTAACTCTGTGACCTTGAATACAAATATCGGGCATACGTAAACCGTGAAGCATTCGGAAGCTGCAACGTCGCTCAGAAGGACAGCAAAGGGAAGCGATTGCCTCAACAAGTGACCAGAGCCACCGACGCCCAAAGGCTATAAAACATCACGGTCGAGCGCAAGTACCGTGTGGCGCGCTTTCCAGTCGCACCCACCCGTTGTGGCTCGGTCTTTCGAGCACGTTGAAGCAGTAAATCGACTTCTCTAGTCATCTTTGAGTTGACCGATCCGACAACAGGAGGTTGCAACGCGCGTGAAAACTGGGTGGTTTAGTCCATGTAACCTGTTGTCTCATCCATAATAGCCGCGAAGCTCTTGGTCTCGCGATGTTTCCCACTTGTCACAGGTGGAAACTGCGACATCTTCAATCGAAAATCATCAGACTTCTTTATGGCAGGCGCAAGGTTTCTATAGACTGGTTAGCTGATAACACTACCAATATAAGAGAATGCACATACGTGACGTCGCCGCGTACAAGGTAATTGTTACGTTCCATTGCAACTGCGAGCTCTTCTTGATGATTGTCCAGAAGTCCGGTGTTGGGCACGACAATGAGTGGGATCTGGTAACGGAGTGCTTCGAGAATGGAGCCCGAGCCTAGATTTTGTTAGTTGGTGACTAGATACGTGGTATATGGTTAATAGTACCAGCATGCGAGATGACCAGTCCTTTTGACCGCTGAACTAATTGGAACTGGGATTGCAGGCCATCTGGATTGAAACCGATGCCGTCTATGATGAGATCTTGGGTAGATTTGCTATCTCGCATATATGCTTGAGCAAGCATGGAGGAGTCCTGGTAGACGTCCTTGGCGGACCCGTACTGAACCAAGAGATGTGTAAAACCAGATTCTCGTAAAGCATCTAGACATGCAGGATTTAAAACTGATTTAATGAGTTCAGTAAATGGCGCAGTAGCGCCAGTGGTAACGAAGCAGAGTTTCGAATCGGGTGTCCATTTCCAGGTATCGGCCATGGTGAGTGTTATGGATGAGACAATGATTTATGGAGATCTTGGTTATCAGTGAATGTGATTTAGACTCATTGCAGAATCATGCTCGAGCCATAGTTCCAAAATTCGAGATGAAGGAAGTAGTTCAGATGGAAGGCATGATAGTCGCCCAGGGTAAGAGCGGAGGTCGGAGACGTCTTATTGGCCCGGCGCACGGTCGCACTTTGCTCCTCCATCGCCAAGCGTCGCTGCATCGCGAAAAGTCGACGACAGCAGCCACTCGACAACCACACTCAATGGCGTCAATACAGCGAAGACTGCTTCTGCAGTCACGGGCATGCCCTTCACGGATACGAACTCGAGCAGCACCAAAGCACACATCCGCACAATGGCAACGGCCGCTCTCCACAACACCCGTCCAGTACGCAAATGAGCCTACGAAAGAGGGCTCTGCAACTGCTGCAGATGCGAAACCACCAACCGAGACTTTGGACGAATTGGCCCCAGAGTTGCCCAAATCAGCCTTCTCCAACACCACAAAGTCGAAAGCATTCCGGGAGATGAACACACCTGAGCGAGAAACCGCCATGCTGGAAAACCTCCGCGCATCGCTCGCCGAAATCGACCCCAACGTTGTCGCCGATGCGCTCCGCAAGGGGAAACGCGGACTACCCCAAACCCGTGACTTTGGTCTAGAAGCAGATGAAGATTTCGAGATCGAGGAAGACGACAAGAGGAAGACGCTCGCGGGATTCTGGGCCGAGGGAGAAGAGAGTATGGGGCCGGATGAGGATTACTATGGAGATGACTTGACGAGTCACGGTCACGGAGAGTTGCAGCAACATAGAGAGTTGAGGGAGTATGCCAGGTTGATTGCGTGGGAGTTGCCACTATTGAGTCGTAAGTGCTCGTTACACCGAACAGACATGAGGTGGAATTCGTATACTAACTTATCTTAGACCTCGCCCGTCCATTCGAACCTCCAACAGCAGCCACGCCCTTCCGTTTCCGCTACACATCTTACCTTGGCGAATCGCACCCCGCATCCAACAAAGTCGTCGTCGAATTCTCGCCCGACGACCTCTCAAACACACACTCCTTGACCCCCACCCAAGTCTCCAAGCTAATCAAGCTCGCCGGACCTCGGTACAACCCCTCAACCTCCATCATCAAGCTCTCATGCGAGAAGTTCGATACCCAGTCCCAGAACAAGAGGTTCCTAGGCGACACCATCTCGAGTCTCATCAAGGAGTGCAAAGAAGGGAAAGATAGCTTTGAAGACGTGCCGTTTGACTTCCGCCACCACACACCTAAGAAGAGGGCCGAGTTCCCCAAGGAATGGGTGCTGACGAAAGAAAGGAAACAGTATCTCGAGGAGAAGAGGCAGAAGACCGCCTACCTTGAGGATCAGCGCGCGGGCAACGGTTTGCTAGTGGATGGAAAGAAGGTGCTTGAGACGAGTTTGCCGTTTATGAGTGAGAGCCAGCCGGCCCCTGAGACGGTCATGGTTGGGGGTGCGAGGGGAAAGCCATTGCGGTAGTTGCATTGATCAAACGTTCTGTATGAATATGAAATGTTGGTTGTACAAGTACAGGGCTGAACCAGCTATATCTCCGTATGCTGGTTGTAGAATACCGAATATCCAGTTTGGCCCCCAAACTCCTTGTGCATTCAATCTCCTGGAAGTAGTTGTTTTCCCAAGGGTATATCTAAACCCGCTCTCTTACGCCAATGGTTCCCACAAGAAAAGAAAAAAACGCCAGCTCCCACTCCAACTCGAAGTTAAGTGAATTTTCTACCGAAGACAGGCTTTCCTGTTGCCCTGATGCGCGACGGGGAGAGAACACATTTATAGTCGTGGTCTTTGTACCGAGTGCAAAGCAACGTCCGAGCGTCGCCATGAGGAATCATAATACTGCAGAGCACCCCTGTCGTATAATCTTCTATGCAGCAAATGTAGATTGCAGGTGAGGCGATCCTGTTTTCATAGCTTATGCAACAGGAGCATCTTGCATTTAGGGCGGCGTTGTGGAGGCGACAAGGTTGATCTACTGCGCGGCCTATTAGGAGGTAGGTCAAGCAGGTTGTCCAGTACTGGCGCGATTCTTCTTTCTGCTTCCCTTACCCACCGGCGTATCACCCTCTTCCCGCTTGCGCTTTGCGGGTCGAGAACTGCCGCCCTTGGGTCGGTAGGCTGTGTCGTCGTCGCCGCCACCACCCGTCTTCCGTCGTCCTTTGCCGGTCTCGGGGGCGGCGGAATCTTCGTCGTCGTGGTCGCGGGGACCGGGTGTGCCTCCTCCGATGTTGGACTCCCGTTTGACTTTGGCTGCGTTGGCCTTGGTGGTCTTTGGCGCGGCAGACTTTTCCGAGAGATTCTCGTGATGCGCGGCGTCCTTGTCTTGCAGGAAGACCTGTGGCTGGTGCTTGCGCAGCCAGTTGTAGACGCTGTCGGGGTTGCGCACAGTAAGGTCCTTTTCGCTGAGCGGGGGTTGGGCGGAGGCGAGACGGACGGGACGGCCTTGTTGGAGGGTCTGGTCGAAGCCAGGTTGCTCGAGGAGTTGGTCGGTCGCGAGGAGGTACTCGTCTTCGTGCGCAGGGGACATGTAGCCTGGCGCATGTTCGCTGAGGTCGATGCCCTCAATGGGGTGGTCTGGCAGGTCGGCGCGCGTCGTGTGGGGGACTTTGCTTTGGAGACTGGCGAGCGACTTGAGCGTCTGCTGTATGGCCTGCGAAGTGTGTAACTGGTCTGCTTTGGTCGCGTACTCTTCCGGAGTGATTCTGTTGGCGGCAACGTCATCCCTCAGCGCCTGCAGCTGCTGCTTGACGAATTCTGGGCCAGGGCCGACTTCGAAAGAATCCACGGCGGTGTCGGCCTGGGAGAGGTGGCGCAGGTCGTAGCGCAGGCGCGGGTTGACGCGTGTCTGTTCATTGAGCTCGAGCAGGATGTCGAGGATCTGGTCGTTGTTCTCCTGTAGGCGGCGCGCCGTGCCCATGGCCTTCCATTCCTGCTTGATGAGGTTGTCGCTGTCCGTCATGGCCTCGTCGAACTTGATGCGCATCTTGCGGTACTTGCGTCTTTTTGCACAATTAGCTGGGGGCTGCAGTGTTGGGGTCGGCGCGTCATTACCTCCACGACCGCTTGACGGGCTTCATGGTCGCATCGCCTGCATCGGGTGCATCCTGTGCGTGGGCTGGGGCTGGGGCGTCCATCGGGGGCGGCGCTTCAGAAGCCATGGCGCGTGGTGCTGGTGGTTTGAAGATCAGGTGTGGATGGTGTCGTTCGTGTTGGCTGGTGGTGGTCTGGAGTTGTCTGGTTGCGCTCTGGGCACGGCCTCGGTGATTGCTAGGAACACGGTCTCTGGAGCATCATGTGGACCGACCTGCCACGCTTCCGTCTTCACGCCTGCCCAGTGAGGAAATCATTCCCCTTGCTCCTTTACCACGACAAACTACACCAAGACCAACTCAACGCTGCACCCTCACAGTCTTGCTCGACAATCGCTCAACGCTGCAACGCTCGGACGGCCCGGAAGGTACATATTGCGTACACAGTAAGACCCTGAAGGCCCACCTCGCCGCCTTGCTCCTTTTGGCCCTCACTGACATGCCATTGCCCGTGGCAGCTCTCCAGTAGCTCTCTCACGCGACCACCGCCCATCTCTGCCCCCCTCTCACCGCCCGGCCGCCCGACGATCCTATCAATACCGCCAAACTGTCACCCATACTCCTCAATCGCACCTCCCGCCTGAGCTTTGCTGGCGACCCGCGCTCCCGCCAATCAGACCCGCCGTCTTCCTACTCCAAGATGTCTCTGGATGCTGCAAAAGACGCGAGGAGGCGACGTAGCAGTAGTCTTGTCTACAAAGAGCCCCCCGAGTCGCTCGAGCAGCTGAGCGATCAGTCAGCCCTCCCCAACCTGAACGCCGAATGGGTAAATGCAAAGGGTGAGCCCACGCCAACGAGCCCTCTCTACCTGTCCCCGGCTAACACATGCAGGCGCCTGGGCCATCCACTTTGTCCTCATCTTCTTCGGCAAGATCTTGTTCGATATCATCCCTGGCATGTCGCAGGAAGCATCGTGGACCCTAGTAAACCTCTCGTACGTGGCGGGATCCTACCTCATGTTCCACTACGTGCGCGGTGTGCCCTTTGACTTCAACTCGGGTGCCTACGACAACCTCAACATGTGGGAACAGATCGACAACGGAGACCAATACACACCAGCCAAGAAGTTCCTTCTTAGCGTACCCATTGTGCTGTTTCTCGTCAGTACGCATTACACGCAATACGACTTGACGTATTTCCTCATCAACTGTTTCGCGACGCTCGCAGTCGTCATTCCGAAACTGCCTTCGGTATGCATACCCTTTCCCTCCACACTGCATCTCTCTGACTCTCCTCTAGCTTCACAGGATACGATTCGCTTTCTTCAACAACCCGCCGGACGACGCATAGCCGAGAACCCCCATTAATAACAATCCTTGGTTTCACTGTAATTTGCATGTATTTTTAATACCAGCCGCGATGGGTCGTGGTCAGATTGAGTAGCATCACCGCGTGGGAGCGGCGTCTGGGCATATCCATATTCGAGGGAGGCGCTTGATACAAAAGTAGCGGAATTGATTACCTCGCGTGCTCACGTGGAGATTGTGGCTGCTCTAGCCGCATATGTCGCTTTTGCGCCCGGTGCACATACATGATAGGGCCATAGTACTCGACGAATATGCACTCACTCACTCACACTCGTCGTCTCTACTGATCTTCTTCTACCCATGTCACATCAGACGCCCAATAGTGTGGTTCTCATATGCAAGGTGCCACCTCTTCCGGCAGGGCGGTCCGAGCGTGACTGCCAAATCCAGCCAACCTTCGTCATCGATGCGGATCCATGCAGTGTGATCCTTCACGTCGGAACTCTTGATCCAACGCGCCATTAATTCAATTCACGCATCCACCCCGCAAGGCCGTTGCCATGATATCTGCCACCTGAGTGTCTTCGCTCACAAACACTCGCTGTCTCATACAGCGTGCCGCTTCCGTACGGCCTTTGCCTATTCTCTCGACGTCACGGCGATCACATAGCAGCTTCTCTCAAGCCCAAGCTTCGCAGAGACTTCACGGTACCCAACAACGAACAGACGCGCAATCTTCTAACAGCCAGCTGAAGCATCATGGCTTGGTCTCAGTTTGAGCCTACGGGGCCTCACGTTACATACGTGACCCTGACCTTCTTTCTCATCTTATACGCGTTGTTCTCGCTTATGATTCGGAACCGTCTGCATCTTTCAGAACCACCTTTAGCCACAGCTTTTGGTATCGTGAGTAGCAGACATGTTCAAAATTGGAATCTTCTGCTTATACGTTTGATAGATCGTCGGACCACGTGCTCTGAATCTTCTCACGCCTTATGAATGGGGCCTCTCTGTGAGTATACCGCAGCCATGCAAGCGGACAATACTAACTGCTGCAGGATGACTGGATTCAAGAGACGACGCGCCTCATCGTCGGAATCCAATGTTTTGCAGTCGGTCTGGAGCTTCCAAAAGGCTACCTTCAAAGAAAATGGGGCGCCTTGCTTATTCTCCTGGGACCTGTCATGACGTTTGGCTGGCTGATATGTGCCATGCTTGTCACGTTCATCTTCGACACAGATTTCCAAACTGGATTGACCATAGCAGCGTGTCTCACCCCAACAGATCCCGTCCTCGCAGCTTCAGTCCTGTCAAACAGTCAGTTCAGCACCCGAGTACCCAAGCGAATCAGGGATTACCTAAGCGCAGAGAGTGGATGCAACGACGGCATGTCCTTCCCATTCTTGTACTTGGGTCTCAGTCTTTTGCTGAAGAATACTGTTGGTGGGGTACTGAAGAAGTGGTTCCTCATCACAGTACTGTACCAGTGTGTCGGAGGTGTTCTGTTGGGTATCGCACTAGGCTACCTCTTCAACGCGATATTCAAGTTCTCGCACAGCCGTGAGTGGATGGGCAGAGCCTCATACCTCGCCTTCTATCTTCTCTTGGCCATCTTCTCCATCGGATTGGCATCACTTCTTGGCGTTGATGACTTCCTCGTGGCCTTCTTCGCAGGACGTGGCTTCGCGCACAACCAAAATGCTCCAACGGAGGAGACTAACCTACCCGTTGTCATCGACTTGTTGATCAATTCGGCTTTCTTCATCTTCTTTGGCGCAATGATCCCATGGCAGAGTTTCAGCGGCGTGGATGAAATCACACCTCTCCGACTGTTGCTCCTACTCGCACTCATTCTGCTCTTCCGCAGGATTCCGATTGTTTTCACTCTGTTCAAGATGAAATGCCTTCCATCTGTAAAAACCACCACTGAAGCCCTCTTCGTCGGACATTTCGGACCAATGGGCGTCGGCGCCCTCTTCCTTGCCATTGAAGCTCGCGCACAACTGGAAACCGGTACTTCGTTGCCTCTTCCTGATCCACCAAACGATCTCCCAGCAGATAAACAACGAACGGTTACCATGATCTGGCCAATTGTTTGCTTTGTTGTGCTTGGAAGTACAATGATACATGGTTTCAGTACTCTGGCTGTCAGTATTGGAGGCCATTTTGCAAGGAAAGAGGGTGAGCGGGCTCCACTGATTGGGGCTGAGAGGGAAGGACTGCATGGCATGATCCATAGCGACAGTGAGGCTAGCGATAACGAGCAGGAGTAGTGCATAGATCATGGGTTTGGAGGCTATGTGTCAGCTGTAGCTTTTAGTTTGGTTGATAATCAACCTTGGTTTGCAGTACGGATCTATATATTCAGTTATAGTTCGTCTCCATCATATGTTGCTATTGCTACTAGCGTACAGAAGGATGGGAAAATCTAAACTTTTCGCTTTACCTCTTTTCCCCTGACCAAGTCTATACACATATACTGATACGACATGTAGCATGTGCCTCTTAGCTGGACGGGGCGGCGTGTCTTCGGATGAGAGGAAAGAACCCATGTTGGTGATTTCTCAGTCTTTAGGCAAGACTAGCTATGCGTTGTTTCGGTGTTACGGCGTGGGTTTGCGGGAACGGTTTGTATGGCGCTGTGATCAAATCGGATAGGGATGGGTAGAATATGTATACTTGACTGTCGCAGGGCTGGGTGCGTGTTCCATGTACATGCGTAGAAAATTCGGAAGAGAGTGTACATGATTGTTTGTAGCATCCTAGCTCATCTTAGATGAAGACTATCTTAACACCACAACACCCATCGCTGATGCATACCAAAAAAAAAACACAATTTGATACCATCCCACCATGTACGCCTGTTACAAATTCCCAATAACAACCATGAACCTCAATTTGCCGTCCGTCTTCTTGCTCGCAGCCGGGTTAGTTCCAGCCAGGGTATCATCACCTCCACCACTAATCGTAATCTCATCCAGCATCAAAGTGCTGCTCTTCCATCCCCAGCTCTGACTGAAGTTGAAGCGGTCAGGCGCGCTTTCATAGATGCTTAACATCCTTCCGCCCTTGGAGGGACTGTAGATTTTGAAATAGGTTTTTATGGTTGGTCGGCCGTCGACATAGGGTGGGAGTGCGGGGACGATGGCGCGTGTTTTGCGCTGGACTTTGGAGGCAAGGGAGGGGTTGATGTATGCGGCTGCGTCAGACTCGTCGTCAGTAGAGGGGGTATCAGATTCGTGGTCGGAAGGCGTGTATGAAAGGTTGGGGAAAGAGGGTGAGTCTACTGCATCGCCGTCTTGAGGTGGGGAGGAGGCTAGATTGTGGAAGCCCCATTGGGGGATGCCGCGGGTCGGTAGCCTACTGCGATGGCGACCGAGACCGTTACTGGAGAAGAGTGGATTGCGCAGTCCTAGAGAGCCGAGAGAAGGGTCAGCGTCTCCGCCACTACCGGAGGTGTCTTCTTCTGCGCCAGGATCCATGAACGGGACTCGAGTGCTACGCCGGCGATCACGTCGATCGCTACGCATGAGCATTTCGCGCTCTAGCTGACCAATGCGCTCGTCGACGGATCCATTGTTCTGCTGACTGAGACTACTGATGTGTCCAGTCTCGTCTACCTCTCGCTCTTTGGCACGGTGAAGGTATACGCCCAACTGGATGTTCTTTGCGGAGCGGACTTTCTGGATGTAGATGTTCCACAACGAGCCTGCATATGATACTGTCCTCGAATATACCCGTTTTTTCTCTTTAAGGAAGCGCGGGTTGGGGAACTCGGCCGAAAAGCGGAATGGAGGGAATTCGGTGTAGGCGATTGGCTTCGGCTGTCCAGCGTTACCACCGCCAGCTGATATCGGACGTTGCGCGAAGTCCATGCGGGTGTTTGGGTTGGTCAAGGTCGACGGGGTAGATGCGAAGTCAGTAGCCCATTGTGCGTCCTCTGGTTGGATCGTGGCTGAGAGACGCGAAGCATGGCGTTGAAAAGAGTTTGAGGTCGTAACGACAGGATCAGCCCCGTTGCCTAGGACGATGTTGCAGTCTGAGCTTGGGATCCAGAATTTCCGTGGTTTGCCATTACCGTCCCAGCTATCTGATTCGATATCGCCTTCATCAACAGGGATCGTAGTTTCTTTTTGTTTTCCTTTGCTAGTCGGCTCGCTTCCGGACTTAGTTGCCACATTCGCTACTTCGGGGTCAGGCGTTGATTGGCATAGACCGAGTTCCTGAGCAGACTCATCCGTGTTGAGCACTCTCTGGCGGAGAGCCAGCTGCTGCCACAGTGCGTTAGAGATGACCCTTTCAGGCATCACTGGTAGGCCAAAGACGTCACGGGCATTCCTGATGAACTCAAGCTGCTCGTATTCCATGTGAATGTAGTGTATGCCTTCGTCTAGCAACACGAGTATGCGCTCAATGTCGGGCAGGGTGTAAAGAGCAAGCCAGTCTGCCTGCGCATCAGAAGAGGAGTGCGCTGTCGTCAAGGCATTCTGTCGATAAACTCCGTCAAAGCGAACGGCCATGAGACGGAGAGAGTTGGGCGCCTGTGGTATAGGCTTCTGTCCTCGCTGTATGAGACCAGCCTCGATGGCGGCTTGTCGTAGGCGGCGGTCAAGAAGACGCTTGGAGAGCACCCATCGGTCCCACTCGCTGTCGACAAAGAAGCCGTCCGATCCTACGAGCTCGCGGATGATGTCGCCTGGCATGTCGTCCCAGTATTTGAGTGGCATTTCCCAGCCATTCCTACTTAACATTGCTTTGGCTGATTCAAGTATGCGGTCTCCAGATCGGCCGTAGTAGTTGGAGGTGACTAAACGAATGAGGTATGCAAGCGTCTCTGGTGCCATCTGCCGCAGTATGGATTCGATTGCAGAGTCGATGAGATCCTGCATCTCCAGCCAACAGCCAGTTGCGAACAGACCGATAGCCTCGGCATCCGACTCTTTTGATATATCCACGCCATAGAGCTTTCTTATGGCCAGCTCAAACGATGCCTGCGTTATGCTAGGATCGATCTCCTCTGGATGTAGCTTGACTTCCTTGGACTGACTTTCGAGCCATGGTTCTGAAAGAGCGGTCGTGAAAAATGGTGCGCGGTCAAGAATGAGACGATGCAGGGGGTATCGGTTACCGAAGGCGATGATTGTGATGTCCGAGTGTCGTCCTTCGACTAATCCGCGGGTGTAGAGGTGATCTGGGAGCGGTATGGCTTCGCCTGAGGCTGACAATGTTAGCGGGTGCACAATCCGATGTCGTAGGGGTTCTCACCACGGAGATACAGCGGACCTGTCGCATTGCTGTAGGAAGGCGCTCTGGTTCCTGGCATAGCCGCACTCTCGCTGAACAACCTGCTGATGTCGGTGCGAACAGAATGCTCGGCACGCATAAGATCCAGGGTAGTGCGCCTTTTGCCCTGCTCTTCGAGAGGTGTGTTTGGGTCGTCAGCGCTCTTTTGGGCTTGATCAATCTGTGTCTGTAGCTGGACTATGGGTGGTCGGTCAGGCGAGACGTGATTCCTAGAGGCGCGCGATGTCATGCTGGAGTAGCCTGCCAGTGATGGCATAGAGCGCGAGTAGCTGAGAGACCTAGAGTGGCTCACGTGGTTCCTGGGGCTGCTAGGGAGGTCGGATGGTGCAGAGGGTGGTATGGCGGGTACATTCGGTGAGAAAAGGCTGACGTATGGAGTGCTACTTGAGCCTGCGCCGCCCTCTGTACTCTCTGCTTCAACCAGCGGCCATGTTTCATTGCGATTTAATCCACCAAGTTCCGGCTGGGCGTCATGGTCGAGGCTGGCGCTCCCGTGACCTGTGGGTGGCTGATGGGCGGGGTCCATGCTATGCTATACACTGCTCTTGAAGTACATGGGTCGTGGTGTTTGACAGCGACGGAGTATGCGAACAGAGCGGGTGGGGTAACGCAGTGCACGCCGGGTCTAATAACACGGGGCGGTCACGCACGCGAAACAGAGACGGTGAAAGGACTAGGAGAATAGGAAGATAACGTTAGCAAAATGCGGTGGAGGCTGGGCGCATCACGCTGCCAGCGCGGAAAACGCCAAATGGCGATCATCACTCTGAGGGGTCCGGTGATGCAGTTGCGAACCTGCGGAGTGGGTCGTCGCTTCCGCCTGTCAACGGCGGTGGATATGCAGGGTTCTTTCTTGGCGCGCCGCCGGGCCATCGAACCACCGAAGACTCAAAGTCGATGACATGATGACTGACTAACCTCCTTCTTCCTCTCTACGTGCCGCTGTCATGGCTTCAATATACAAGGCATTTCCGCAGCTGCGGACTGCTGCTCCACGCCTCTCACGACGACTCTTCGTATCTACGCCATGCCTCAATTCGCCGATTCGATCCGCAGTCTCCGCTTCACGATCTTCATCGAGATCTTCCACCCTGCAATCGGTGAGGTGGAAATCGACCCAGCCTCTCCGCAATACCGCGACCATTGAGGGATCGAATGCGGGGAGGGCGATACTGGAGGAAGCTGCGACCAAGACTGAAAGCCAGTCGAGCAGCTTCCCCAAGACAACTTCCAAGAGCGTTGCATACTGGCTGCTGGGGAGTGCTGCGAGCGTTTTCGGCATAGTCGTTTTCGGTGGCCTGACTCGTCTCACAGAGTCTGGGTAGGCACAACGTCACTGCATCCGTCACACCTGCTAAAGTTGGACAGGCTGAGTATCACCGAATGGCGTCCCGTCACCGGCTCCCTCTGGCCTATGAGCCAGGCCGAATGGGACAGCGAGTTCACAAAATACAAGGCGTCACCCGAGTTTCAACAGCTCAACTCGAGCATGGACATGGCCGACTTCAAGCAGATTTACTTTATGGAATGGGCTCATCGTCTATGGGGTCGTGTCATCGGCATCACAATGCTCGTACCAACCGCCTATTTCATCGCACGTCGTAGAGTAGCGCCTTCAATGGCCTGGAAGCTTATCGGAATTTGCGGTATGATCGGTGGCCAGGGTGCCATCGGCTGGTGGATGGTCAAAAGTGGACTCAAGGACGACCTCTTCGAACCTGGAAGCCATCCCCGTGTCAGCCAGTATCGCCTGACTGCCCATCTGGGTGCTGCCTTCACTGTCTACTGCTCAATGGTCTACACTGGTCTTTCGATTCTCAAGGAGCATCGCATGCTAGCAGACCCGGCCAAGGCTGCTGAGACTATCAAGGCTCTGCAACATCCTGCTCTCCGCATCTTCAGACGCTCCGTCTTCGGTCTTACCGCTCTTGTCTTCACTACTGCTATGTCAGGTGCCCTGGTTGCTGGTCTCGATGCTGGTTTGATCTACAACGAGTTCCCATGGATGGGTCTTGGTCTCGCTCCACCCAAGAAGGAACTTTTCGATCCCTTTTACAGCCACGTCCCAGATCAATCGGATCTTTGGTGGCGCAACATGCTCGAGAACCCTTCTCTCGTCCAGCTTGACCACCGCATCCTCGCAACGACTACATTCACTGCCATCATGAGTCTCTTTGCATACACTCGCTTTGGAAAGGGCGTGCGAAGTAAGCTTTCCAAGGACCAGCACAAGGGTGTCCAAGGAATGGTTCACCTCGTTGTCCTTCAGGTTACTCTCGGCATCAGCACATTGATCTACATGGTCCCTACCTGGCTAGCGTCCGCACATCAAGCCGGCGCTCTCGCTCTGTTGACTGGTGCGGTTGTTTTGTGCAACAGGATAACTGCGCCACGTCGCGCTATCCTTCGCCAGATCATGAAGCCACAGGCTCCCAGAACGCACGCTACCCCTCACATTAGTTCGCGACTCGAAGCCGCCAAGGCTGCTGAGCAATCATCGTAGTCTCTACATTCGCTCCATCGCTCCATATTAGAGCGTGTATCATAGACGGTGTACAGAAAACATCACCACCCTGTACGATATGTAGGTTTGAAGAAGACATAGATTCACGTACCTCTACCTTAGTGTCTACGTCTATGCTTTCCTTTGTGTAGCGCAAGTAGTCTTATCCTATCTATGCAGAAGATGCGTTCCGTCGCCAGAAACCAGGCGCCCTATTGAAATCATCCTCCCAACGCATGAGCGGCGGCCTCACATACAATTCCGGCCAGAAATCATCCTCTTGCAACTGATCCTGAACATTAACGTAGTCACTGGTGTCGACGTACATCCAACCGACGTCTTCATGGTCACTATTTGTTTCTCCGCCCTCCCAGTCAAACTTCTCGTCTTCATCGTCTTCGGCTCCTTCTCTATCGGGCGCCCAGTTTCTCTTGACGAGCTTGAACACGGGCTCGTCCATCATCTCAATGGATTCGAGGCAGATGTCGTCGACAAGAAGAAAGAAATTGTAGCGAGATCCAGCATGGTGCAGATAATCGGTACTGCCGGCTGCGCCAGTTATTTCGTCCTTGGCCGCAGGCTCGCGGTCGGCACGCCAGTTACGTTGTAGCTCATCTACAGCCCAGCTATTGAAATGCTCGCGGATCTTCTCGGGACCTGCTCCTTCGAATTTGGACTGATCATCCATAACGACCAACTCATGTCTTGCGAGAAGGCCTGGTTGAGCCTGATATACTGCTAGTGATGACTCGATATCTCGGCGGAGCACAGAAAGTATACGATGCCAAGCCGCATCGTCGTTGTATGAGGCACGGTACACGGCCAGACCCCAAGGCGCGTCTGGTTTGAGGATATCAAATAAGTCGTTCAACACCCTCAGGGGGTCGGCCATTTCTGTCAGGACCTCTGCTCTATAAGCCTGGAACAATTCCTTGCTAACGGGATACGCCCTGGCAGCCGCCTCGTGAGCAGCATTGACCTTGTCGGGATCGAACTCTGACTCTGTGACAACGGCCATAGCCTTGTCAAGATGATCCATGTGAGCCCGAACACGGGCTCTCTCCGCGCCGGTAAGTGGTCGTGCCATGGCAGGGGCTGTTCGGGTGGACCGGGCACGGTGGTGGTGAAGTGGAAGGCTGAAGAACGAACGACTGGAGCATCGGAAAAGACCTTTGCTCACTGTGATTGCATGACTACTGAACACCTCTGCGGACTCTGGATTGCTGTCACAGATGTACTAAAAAGCGATCACATCTGGCCCGGCTCGCATTCCTTTGGGTCCATGAGCAAAAAACAAGGTCAAAAACATACAACAGCGGGGATTCGCTAGTGGTCACCCACCTAACTACTAATCCGCCGGTACACTGCTTGTATATGGCTGAGCGGACGGGAAGCCTAATTTTCAGTGTCCTATGGTCGTATGTGCAAGAAAGTTAATGCAACAGCAATATATACTCAAGAGCAAGCTCGATCTCTATGCCCGGTATTCCTTTTCAGTTGACATCTTGAGGTTCATGGCAACCAGAATTCTCTGATTGAGCATCATGTTTGCAGTCAATATTGTACGGCCTCAGGTTGAAGATGATAAGAGGCGGGTTCAAGGCATGGAGCCGTTGGCGACTGCGCAGCTACATGACGCGATGCAAGATTAGTACCACGCTGGCAGCCTTCCCGATAGGCGAATTGGTTCGCACTCTCGCATCTAGATTCCTGGAAAGATCCATTGTGGCGATGCAGAATGACAGATTAGCGATCTCGTAGTGCCAGACCTACGATTTGACCCACCGTTTAAATACCAGAGAACACCAGAGAACGCTGGGCCTTTCGCTCGGAACACCTGCTCTGTGGTTTCACGATACGATTTGGAGAGTCAGGGTTCGTCTCGAGCATGACGCATGACACTAGCACCATCTAGATCGCGGCTCAGGATCAGCCGGCGCGGGAGATCGGTCCACTAGTTTTTCGCTACCATCGCAATGGCGTCGTTGTATGGGTGCAAAATGCCTGAGATTAGCTCTCCTTTCCAGCAATCTTTTCTAGTTGGCTCCTGGGCGATTTGGATTAACGGCTGCTTGTACCCTGCACTCCGACTTCCAGGTTTATGGGTACGGTCAAGATCGGCGTAAATGTATATAGTAACAATACTGTCCTCAAGATGTGGTCTTGCACCCTGTCTGCATCCTTGCCATTCACAGTCGACTCGAACCTGCAATGGCGACGCCTACGAGTGATGTCGATCCATCCGCGAGGCTGATCACACCGGATGGGCTACCACTTGCTATCATCGCCATCTCATCCATCTTCTTCATGCTTTCTGTCGTTACTGTGGCGTTGCGTACCTTCATTCGAATCAAGAAGCGCATATTTGGCCTGGAAGACACGTTCATGGTTATTGGCACGGTATGTTTATCGCTAAGGGTCTGTAGCTTGGGCTATGCTGACATGACCTCACAGATCGCATACATTCCTGTTACAGGTCTTGCAATTTACGGATGTCTGGTCGGCCTAGGCAGAATGAACGAGGATCTGAATGCATGGCAGCAGTCCGAAGCTATCAAGTATTACCTGATCTGGATCTTGGTATACGTTGTTGCACTTGCAACCGTCAAATCTTCAGTGTGCATCACGATCAGGCGGATTGCTTCGATCAAAAAGCCCATGAGGATCACTGTCTGGGTTCTACTGGCCGTAACATGGGCATCTTTTCTCGTCACCTTTGTCGGAACATTGGCTTACTGCCAGCCAGTGCGGTCTCTATGTGAGTTGGGCAGATTTGCAGACTGCAGGTCGGACAAGACTAATCGATACCTACAGGGACTCCGACGCTGATCATGAGCGGCGAAGGAAGGTGCGCTTCTGCGGAGACCTTTCTCATCATTGCGCACACTGCGACAGTGTCGACAATCTTGACCGACATGGCCCTGGTCATCGTGCCGGCTATCATCTTATGGAATACACAGATGAAAAGACAAGCCAAGATCCAAGCATTCGGCCTACTGTCCTTCGCCTCACTGGCGTCAATCATTACTATGATACGAATTCCATTTGTCAACAAATTTGAGTCTCAGACCAATCTTCCATGTAAGCATGTAGTCTCTCTAAATCCAAGAAACGCAAACTGACCCGCACACAGTTTGGGTTGCCCATATCGTCCTTTGCTCCAACGTCGAGACCGGAATCGGGTGCTTTGCATCCTCCCTACCGGCACTACGCCATTTCTTCAACAACGATCGCGACGGCAGCACAGATCCGAACAGTAAGCGATACATAGCAACAACCACTGCAGGCGGCACCTCACGGAAAAGGAGAGGCGACAGCTATCACGCGGACATTGGCTTTAGCTTGTCTACTGTGCATCATGGGCGCGATCAGGATGCCTGGGAACGGATACACGACGGCGCGTCTGATAAGAGCACTGCACCGATGCATGATAAGAGGATCTACGCTGAGAGGACATATACGGTTGATGTCGAGTCAGCTTAACGGAACGTATCATTAGCTCACGGGTGTTCATGTAGACCTAAAGGTCTCGGAAGCATTATAATATAATAATATAAGACAGGGTATCTAAACAATATCGGGAGTGCCTTCATCAGCTCTCAAGGTGACACATGCTCTGCCTTCTCCGTCTTATGTTCAGCTTTGTTGCCACTCGAAGTACTACCAGTCTCCATGATCGCAGCGGGATCGGTACCGATCGCTTGTTCCCAGCCCTCTTTCGCAACACGTCGACTCCGCTTCACCACGTCGCCTTCGTAGAAGAGCCAGTCAACTTCTTCGAGCGTCAGATTAGCAGTTTCGGGATAGCAGAAGTACTGCAGCACGTTAGCGAGTGAAGTTCGGGTGCAAATCCGGGGACCTACGATAAGGGGAATGAACGCGAAGTTGAGTGCCATGAAAATCAGATAGCCCTTCCATGCTAAGCTATTAAGAAGAGTGGGAGTGATCATGACAACGAAGAAGTCTATACATGGATATCAAGATTAGTGTACTTCTCGAACGCAGTCTACGCGGGATACTTACTCCATATCCAATTTGCGGAGATACCGACAGCCGTTCCCTTTGCTCGCACGTGTAATGGTAAAATCTCGGGCACATAGACCCAAGGAATGCAGTTCATCGTCATGCCAAACGCCAGCATGTACTAGTCTTTGTTAGCTCCGTTTCACAGAAACCGATGGGGCGGGGGATCCACTTACCGTGAAAAAGAATGCGACACTAGCAGAGGCGGTACTTTTCAAGACTCTTCCGTCTTCTCCTTTGAAGCTCAAGAGGATTGAAATCATCATCATGGAAAGGCCGAGGCCTAAAGAGCCCCACATCATTGGCTTTCGGCGGCCGGTGCGATCAAGTGTGAAGGTTGGAAGCAGAGAACCGAGGAAGAACATGAGGTTGATGACGCCGCCGAGAAGCAGTGATAGGTTCCTGTCGAGCCCGACGTTCTGCTCTAGCACCGATGTGATGTAGTAAACGACGAGGTTTATACCTGAATGTACGTGTACCGAGTCAGTGTATGTCTCACATGCAGTTCGTGCAGGGGAACTTCTTACCACCCATCTGGTTCATAAACTGCGCGCCGTACGCGAGCAGTACACGGCGTCCAGTCTGCACATGATCTTTCTTGAGTAATTGCGACCACCTGTATTCTCCATGTTCGCGCTCGACCCGCAGTGCCTCGAGCACCTCTCTGTTCTCCTTCTCAATCTTTGGATCATCGGGCGTGCCATCGTAAACATCGCAGAGGATCTGAAGTGCTTCCTCGTGTCGACCATGCGCATAGAGATATCTTGGCGATTCAGGAAGACCAAAAACAAGGATGATGACGATAATGGCAAAAATGACTTGACATGCAATGGGTAGGCGCCACGCGATAGATCCTGCCGTGAATGACATTCCGTAGTCGAACCAGTATGCTATTTCGATCCCTACGCCAACAAAGAGAGGTTCTGACGCGACGAGGCGGCCGCGCTTGTTCGCTTCGCAAAGTTCGGATTGATACATAGGCACAGTCGAAGTTTCGATGCCGGTTCCAATGCCAGTCAGGAACCGAGCTACCATCATATGTGGAACTGAGTACGCGCTGGCTTGAAGAGCGCCGCCGACCTGATACTATCAGCCACAATACTGACACCAGCGACTTGAACATCTTACAATGATCCAGACCATAGCAATCCACATAGCCAGTCTCCGTCCCGTTTTCTCGCAAAAGATGAAGCTAAGAATACATCCTGTGAAGCATCCTAGGTTGTATATGGATACGATGATTCCTTCGAGGCCAGGCGAGGGATGATCGAAAGTATTCAAAAAGTCCTCATTGCCGACGATGCCGCTGAAGACACCTTGGTCGTAACCGAAAAGCACGAACGCTAATTGGCAAGCGATGGTGATGGCGGCACGAAGCTTGAAGCCTCGTCCATACCAGTTGAAATGCGGTGTATGGAACATGATGCTGGTCTCAACTTCCAACCTAACACGCAAGACACGAGCGCAACAAAACAGCAAAAGCGACCAGCGCGCCCGATGGGAGACCCTTTACATTAGTATACCCATGCTCATATGTTATAACGTCCACTAGCGGAACTTGTAATCCGAGAGTGAAGTGATCAAACGTCACGATGCTTGCTCGGCGAATTGGCCGCGAGCCGTATGATTGACGGAGTAATTGCGGGGACCATTCTTAGCTACAAGACGTTGGCGAATGATCAAGATGCAACGGTGAGCAGGAAGCCTTGCCGAGCTATTGGTGGCGGGTGTGAATGTCGCGTCTGGGGATAACATGGGGTGATCTGCAGTGCGGAGGTGGAGAAAGGTGGATGACGTCGGTTTTTCGGTTGAGTGGTTGTACGCTTTTGGTAAGCCGACTGAGGTTACACCAGGGTTTTTGGCCCCAGGCACGCAACCTTTATTTCCCGACGCAACAGGAATTGCCTTTGACGGACGCACAAGCTCGTAACGCGGCTTTCACCTGCACCGCTGTGTAGATAGTAATGTGGACGCACGATAGTGGCGTGAGTTCAGGATGCCGTTACTTCGGATCCACGGGTCATCTCCGACGCGATTCCGCCAAATCTCTACCTTCATCCTTCCCTTCTCTTCTATGTTCAACTATCGGTGTTTGGTGAACAAACGATTGAGAAAATGAAAGACAGTGAAAGTCTTTCTGTGAGAGTCACAGTTCTAGCTATGGAGGATAAAGACTCTTCTGGCCGCTCCTGCGAGCTACCCAACCACGCTGTATCAACTCATCTCAAATCTAAACAGTCAACTTAGACCAACACGACACAGATACGCCAGCTGTAATGAGTCTGATGCGCACTTCGACTGCGACGCGTACCTCAAGTGAAGTCCCGCTACAGCGTCTTGATGGGGATGATGAAGTTGAAGGCAGAGAGTTGGTTCTGCGCGGCGGAAAGCTATCGCCTCGCTCATCACCAGCGTTCGATCCATCAGAAAGACGACAGCGTCAGCCTATTCATCCTATACCTGTATCCTCTGCGCGTGTAGATCAGAAGGACGGTCCTCAACGTGTGATAGGTGGTAACGCCAACGTCCAGAATTCCACAAACGCAAAGGCTGGTTCTCAGACACTCGAAAATCCCTCCGCCACCAACTTTCTTACGAACAGCGCGCCAATCTACAATCAAAATGTGAACAGCGGATCCGGCCAGCAGAACATTAAAGTCATTGGCGATTTCGAGGTTCCGTCGTCTTATACTCCTACTGCCGCACCACCCGAGTATGAGATCCCTTTCGAATCTGAGCACAATGAGAAACGAGGCAGCGGACTGCAGAAGTCTAATGTTTCGAATGGCATCAAGAACAAGACGGCTGGTGATGACAGACCTAATGGTTACAGTCAGACCTTGAGAGACCCACATGGTCGTACGCATTTGCGAACGATGGCGCCAGTTTACAATCAAAATGTGAACAGTGGAAGCGGACAGCAGAATATAAACGTCAAAGGGAGGATGGGCTTCCAAAAGAAAGGCTCCCAAGAGCCGTCTACTCAAGGTTTAGATCGCCGCGAATCTAGACCTGCTTGCCTATCTGGACAGACGTCGCCGCCTAGCTATCGGTCTCGCTCGCCTGATCGGTTCGCTCCGCATAGTCGGAGAAGCTTTGTGGCATCTAGGCCATATTCTCCGAATCGGTATCGCGACAGGCGTGAACCCGATTATGATGAAAGACGCGGCCACGTTCGTTCAAGAGACCATCGATCCCGCTCGCCTGCTCGGATCGCTCCGCGCAACCGAAATGAATCTGTAGTATCGAGGCCACACTCTCCGCGTCGTTACAACCCCACGCGCGACCGTGAATACGCTGAAAGGCACGGTTCCAGGGGCGACAACTATGGTGATAGGTATAGCTCTAGGCACGATGACGACTACGATGACGGCTACGATGATGACTATGGTTCAAGGCGTGACGACGGCCATGACGACAGGTACGGCCGCGGCCGTTCCGCATCTGATGAAGATTCATATGGTTCATACTACAGCCCACACTACAGCCCACACTACAGCTCAGACTATTCCCCGTACTAACAACCTCCGCTTTATCTGGCTCGGGGGTCTGCGATCGCCCATGGCGAGATGAGACATCGTGTAATGGATAGTAGTGATGAAGCAGGGTTGAGTACGACGTGGCGTTGTGGAACATTGGATGCGATAGAGACGGGAGGGACCGATTTGGGAGTAGATGCCGGCTTTTCGATGCTCACTCTTAGGTGAGGGCTGACTCCGGGTAGAGGAGACGCTGAAGACGTGTTTGCGGATATTGAACTTCTTATGCGTGTATTGAGCAGGTAAAGTAACCCAGGAAACCTGTTCACTTTGCTTCGAAGTACGTGTTCGCCCGAGAGCCTCTCATGGTCCTGAGATGAGAAATACAGGCAAGGTCGTAAGAGATTACTTGTGACGAAGACAACTTCTTGAGTCGGGTGAGTTTCGGTCAGGCTCTTCGTAACCATATCATACCAGCCCCAACACCCCTTTGGAGGCAAACGAATTTCTAGAAGGTGATCAAATGTCGTTGTGCGCGACCGGAGTTGCTGTTGTACAGGACAAATCCTCCGGCTGAAGAGTAAGCAGTATTAGAAAACATCCACCAATGTGTTAAGAGAGCAGTACTCGTCTCCGTCGCGCATACTGCGGCCGTTTTACTTCAACAGCATGTACATCATACTGCTTTCGTACCAGATTACCGATAAGTTGGTCAAGAACTCTCCGGCGAACCTCTTGGTATTCCCGCTTTCGCTCAAGACCGCAAGTAAGCAAAGGCGGTAGACATGGGTTATGACTAGAAAGTCAGCAGATTGGAAACGCCAGTGTAGACTTCTGGCTAAAGTCCTCGAATTATATGGTAAGGCCAAGGCTCTATGGCACTTTAGCAACGGGCCGATGCTCGGTCGATCACCAAGCGCGAAGAATCTTCGTAGTCAATGCGCCAGCTCCGAGGCTAGGCCTGGCCCCTCGCGTGTCGTACCCAGTATCAGATGTAATAAGAGTAAGCGATTGGTACAAGCTAATCAATCTGATAATCGTCCCTTTATCTGATCTGCTAACACACCCAAGCAAAGATGGGTGCTTTAGGATGTGAGAGATCCGCATTCGATGAATCGCATATTTGTCCCATTGCTAATGCCAACATGAAGGGCTGAAGACTGGTGGTACCGGTGATGCGACGAAGGCAATGGAGAGGAAACTCGTTATGAAGCTTGGTACCAGCATAGTCATCCCCACCATAACGCCTCCATGCTGACCTCCACGTGATTAGACATCTTCATCATGGTCAGTCGTCTTCAAGGATCGATGATTTATAGTATCTGAGTATGTTCACCAGGTGTATTGCTGTGCATGCTACTTCTTCAACTACCTCGGTAAATCTGACTTCAAGTTCCTAATGAGAATATCGTATGCTAATGCGAAGCAGATCGTCAAGCTTTCGCCAATGCCTACGTCGCTGGTTTGCGGGAAGATGTCAATCTGCAAGGCAATCAGTACAGCATTCTGCTGTCGATATTCACTGCCGGGTCCGTACCAATGCACTAGTCCGCCATACTGCTCCTAACTAACAACTTTTCAGCATGGTTGTTGGCCAAATTCCCCATGGGCTTATCATCCAGAAGGTCCGCCCTAGCATCTGGCTCCCTCTCACTCTCCTCCTCTGGTCCGGCCTGACTATGTGTTCGGCGGCGTGCAAAACATACAAACAGCTTTGCGCAGTACGCTTCTTCCAGGGCTTGATGGAAGCCAGTTTGTACAGCGGTACAATATATGTGTTGGGTTCATGGTAGTAAGTTAAGTGAAGCCCACCTCCCTGGAAATGAGGCTCAAGATAGTCCACAGCAAGCCTTCCGAGATCGCCAAACGAACCGCCATCTTCACAGCGGTTGGACAGGTTGGGAGCATGTTCGCAGGTATAATGATGACAGCCATGCATAAGACCATGGAAGGTAGAGGTGGCTTGAAAGGTTGGCAATGGGTATTCCTTATTGGTATGTGTGTCAATGTACCATGATCGCAGGCGTTACTGACAAACACTGCTTAGATGGCCTAATGGGAATACCAGTCGGTCTTTTCGGCTTCGTACGTTGTATTGATGGACCACATCGAGTTCCGGGTTTAACAATGATCGCAGTTCACATTCCCCGATCTTCCAGAGTCGACAAGAGTTACCTATATTAACCAGCAAGAAAGGCAGCTCGCCATTGCTCGCCTGCCACCGAAAACGGCGAATACCCACAGTATCGAGATCAAGAGCCTTGCTAAGCGTCTTCTCTTGACACCAACCATGTAAGTAGCCCTACAGTCACGCCAATTTACGGAATTGATTTTGTTCCAGATATGTCCTCACGGCCTTCTCGGTCATTTGTGCCATGACAGAAGCCTTCGCCTTCCAGGGCATGTTTCTCCTCTGGCTCAAGCATAACAAAGCTCGCTTCTCTCAGTCTGCGATCAACACTTACCCTCTTGGTATCCAGGCTGTTGCAATCGTCTCTCAGGTTGTTGCTGGAACATTCATCGACCGTACTGGCCATCGTTTGCCCATGGTCGTTTTCGCCGGAGCGATGCAACTCGTTACGGCGTCGCTTCTGCTAGTGCGAGACCTTCCAGATGCAGGAATCTTTACAGCGCACTACATCAGTGGCACGAGTTTTATCGTGAATCCTGTTCTATACGGATGGGCGACTACAATCTGCCAGAGAGCGGGTGACGATGCTGTCAGGAGTGTGACGCTGTATACGATGAATCTCGGTGGACAGATTTTGTACACGTGGTGGGGTATTGTTATGTACCCGGCAACAGATGTACCATATTGGAAGAAGGGCAGTATCACCATGATCGTGGTGGTATTCGTGTTTATCGGATTCGCGTTCGTGGTCAGATGGGTGAGTATTGTCGCTGATGAGGGAAAGAGCTTGTGCTAACGATCCGTATAGCTTGACAGGAAGACAACGGCGGCAGGAGAACGCGAAGCGAATGAGCCCGGAGAGTGCGAAGCGACGGTAGTGGTTGACGAGAAAGCGAAGGCTGGGTAACAGGCCGTGTTGAGTTATACCCCGGGTGAGACTGAGATACGACACTCAGTCAAAAGGGGCTCAGGATGGTTATGTCATCATTACACCATCGATGCATCGAGCCTCCTGTATCACTATCATACATGTCGAAAGATTGACAGATACATCCATCGAAACGAAGACCAATGTCCAGATACGTGCGATGATATCATACAAAATCTGCATATTGCGTGGGCGCAAGAGATGGAAGAAGACACATAATACCCAATTCTACTCTCTATTGCAGGAGACCTGATGCATCAGTACGGTTAAAAGGCCATCCTCATCTTCAATTTGTCTTCCTCAACAATCTCATCCTTCTTCTTCACAAGCTCCTCCATGTCCCACGTACAACTCACATACCTCCCCGCCAACCACTCCCTCCTCTCCGCCCCCAACCAAACAATTGTATCGCCCGCAACCTCGGGCCGATCCGGAAACCGATTTCTCACCTCCTCAGGCGCCGTCTCTGTGATCTTGGTCTTGATCGCACCTGGATTCACACAGATCGCCAGAAGACCTCTATCAGCGTATTCCAGTTGTAGGGTTTCTGTCCAGCGGAGGATGGCGAGTTTGGAGCTGCGGTAACTTCCGCTTCCGGGACGAGCAGTCAGCGCGCCAGAGGAGGATACATTAATTATTGTGCAGAGGCCGTTATGATTGGTTTGTGTTGATAGTTGTAAGGGGAGGAAGACGCGGGACATGTTGAAGAGGCCGCGGACGTTGACCTCATAGGATCGCCAGTATACGTCTGGATCGGTCTCAAGGAATGACACGTATGGTTCCATGTGGGCTGCGTTGTTTACGACGATGTCTAGACGCCCATCGAAAATCTTCGAAACAGTCTCGTGCATGGCCTGCACGCTGTCTAGTTTCGATATGTCGACCGTGCAACACACTACCGTAGGCTCAGCGTGTCCAGCTTGCTTTGCGACTTCCTTCAATCTGGAGGCCAACTCGTCCGACACTCCATGGAGATCAGCCACTGCGATTACTGCTGCTCCTGCGCGCGCAAACGCCGTAGCTGTGGCATACCCAACACCGTCTTCCCATGCTGCGCCGGTGACCAAGACGTGTTTGCCTGTCAGGTTCAGTTTCAAAGGCGATATGTAGTCGTAACTCGTAGAGTGGCGTGTAGCTATGAAGTCGCCACCGCCATGCTTGTATCGAGCTTCCATTGCGCGTATGTTTAGAGACGTGGGTAGTATACAATGTAGAGATGGCGAGATAGAAGAGTGTCAAAACAATGAGCTCTGATGTGCAGGCGGAGGTGGAATCGTGAGCTATAGCCTTACGCACGTATGGACTGGCCTCGAATAGCAATCGCAAGAAGAGTGGACTGCGGGGCACCAAATTGGGATCGTGCAAATAGTACAATTGATCACTAATCGGAATCCATCAAGATAAGCATGTCGACTGCAGAGACTTGCCATGTCTCAAGCGCATCAGTGAAGAGAATCCTATTGTCAGTGGAACTATTCGTATTGGGTAGGCATCACGTACCTCGTTTAATGTCAAAGCTTCGCAGACATGAGCATCGTCATACCGCCTTTTCTTCTCCATCTTGCTACTCTGTGCGTCGCCACTTCATTGCGTACACAGCCTCTTGGTCGTACGTGTACCCAGCCACCTCTTTAACTCTTGCAGGCTACGTCGTCCTTGACCAGCCTCCTCAATTAGTCACCGCTGTTTTAGGATAGCTCCCCTATCACCATGCATCGTAAGTATACGTGGAAAGAACGAATTACGGTCAGGGAGAGAGTCAGGTTATTCGGGAGGCTGGGGAAAGCAGTGGAAGAGTCGTGTGCTGGTATGCTAGACTGATGGTGCGACGGGTGGGGACGTGGAAGGGACGAGGGATAGGAGTGTAGAGGGCGATCGTGGTAAGGGTGATTGTGGTAGAGGTAAGGTAAGAATTAATTCTCTTTCGTGAGTCCGTAAGTTTGTAATTGATACGTATGCGTTACATAAAACAGCGTAAAAGGTTCGTAGTACTGCGCGATAATCATGACCCATAACTTTCGCCATGCGCCAAACGACCCAAAAGGACTCCAAAGCAGCAAGCGGCCAACGACGGGATCTTGATATGCCCATGTAATGTCGTCTAAATGGTATAAACGTGACGAGAGTAAAGCAACGCTAAATGCTGATGTGCGATGATGAAGGAAACGCCAAACGCTATGATGATGACAAGGAGATATAGCGGTAAAGGGCAACTAAACGGCAACGGTGTGAGCGCGGAACAACATCTTCAGGCCTGAAGGCTCTTTTTCCTTCTTCTTGGACTTGCTGCTTTCTTTGCCGGATTTGCTTGAGACGCTGGGAGCGACTTTGCTGGAGGGGACCTTTTCCTTGCTGGACTTTTCCTTGCTAGAATGACGTTTGCTGTCGGAGGTCTTGCTTGTCTTGACGCTGAAGTCAGACTTTGGTGCACGATGCGACTTGTGCTCCCTGTGTTTTGAGTCGCTGGTCCTCTTGGATCTGGTGCTGCGACGGGACTTGAGGTCATCTTCATCAAGAACGCCAGCTGCGACAAGGGTGCGTGATGCCTCGGGTGTGATGAACTCGCCGTCGACGCTGGTGCCGGAGCTGTTGGCCTCGACGTCTGCGATGCCACGACGCCACTTCTCCACACGACTTAGTTCCTGAGGCTCCAGCTCGTCGAGCTCGTTGTTGGAATCTTCGATGGGCAGCGGCATGGTGGCGGCACGGACAGGCAAAGGCATTTGAGGCGCGGCAGGCATTGGTTCTTCGACCGCAGGCTGTGCCTGCATCTTCTTGATGATCTTGTATCCACCGAGCGCGACGATGGTGACACCGACAGCGACACCTCCAGCGATCATGAACTGTGGGCTGAGGAGTAGAGCAGCTACGGCGGGGAAGCTGCCCTTGAGCGCCGTGAGCACACCGGGACCCATCTTGCCCACGATGGCACTGATCTCGGCGAGTGTGAGGGATACGGCGGCAAGGGCCTCGGGGTTCTTTTGCAGGTTCTCGATCATGGCGGTGGCGGTATGTTGGAGGCAGTTGGCCTCGTCTAGGAGCATCTCGATCTTGGAAGCCTTCTCTTTGAGCTCGAGGTCGTCGTACTTCTTTTCGGGCAGGGGCGGGGGCACGTCACCGTAGCAAAGGTCCATGTCGACTGACTTGGATCGCGACTTGCTTTGGGACGAACGCTGGACGGCCTGGTCGGAGTTCCTCCTCGCAGTCTCCTTGTTGTGCGCATCGTGTCCGCCGAGGTCATTTTCGAGGCGGTGTTTGCTGCTCCGCGGGCTGTCGTTGGCATAGAAGCTGTCGCTGTAGCCGCGCTCCATGGTCGGCCGGTCATGCTTGCGGTGGGTGTGGGCTTTGGAAGCCTTGGAGCGGTGCGAGACCTGGGAGCGGGCATCGTCGTCTTCGCCGGCAGCGCGGAGGGCCTTCTTGGCGACCTCCCTCTCCTTCACGACGGCATCGCGCTCAGCCTTGATTTCAGCTTTGCGCTCACGGTAGGCGGCCTTGGCCTCCTTGAAGACGTTGACAATGTGCTTGCTCTGGGGGCGGGTAGTCAGTAACGAGTACGAGGCTTATCGGGGGGCTAGCCAGCTTATCGGGTGGGCGGGCATGCGGGCGGGCAACTCACACTGCTCACTACCTTCCCACTCTTGTTAATCACAGTAATAGTCTCTCCGAGTCCGACGGCCATTCTGACGTATGCGACGTTGTGTTCCTGCAGCAGCTGCACAGCGCGCGGCAAGAGGGGTTTTGTGTGACGGGAGTAGGGGTTGCGGTGAGAATGGTACTTGTGTCCTGGGCCTAAAAGGCGGCGGTGAGCATGTATCAATGCTCGCGGAAACGGCAGCTGGCGCAACTCCACAAGGTCCCACCTGGATCATCAAAGTCGTCGCAGGTCTGGCTGGGACTATAAGGGATTTCAGAGTCAGTTCTGACCGGCGTTATTGTCGGAACACTACGCGCGGAGTGAGGCGATTTCTACCGACTGAGACACGCAGCCGTCATGGTGGTGGGACGCGGGGAGCGATCAGAGTGGCCGAAGCGACCTGCAGCAAAGCCATTCACGAGACTGCCCGCATACTTCGCCAGTAACCTCTGTGACGTCCTGCCCTGGTTCGTGGGCTGCGTCGTGAAGCCTCAACCAGTACACTCCTGGTATAGTTGAAGCGCGTGTCGCCATGTAACTGGAGGCGCTTCCATGGCGCCGGCTATGCGGGCAGCGAGACGCTGCCTCTTAGAGCACCCGGCTTTGCATGTCATTGGTGCGGATCACATTCATGCTTTATTACTGCAGCCATCGTGAACGTGTCGCTGCTGAGTGGACAACTAATTTGCTGCAGCCTCAGTTCTCACGCGTGCTGATGCAACGATGCATGCCATCTGGCAGCGGTAACCCGAGTATTGCTGCCCAAATCTCATTCTGATGTGTCTAGAATCGAGATTGTCAATCATTGTCCAGTTGGCATGATCGACCCTAGGAACAGGCTTCAGCTGGGAATGTTACCCTTACCGCGCGAGCCGTGGCTGTGTGTGCTGTGGCGAGTGCCTGTGGCGGTGCGCCTCAGCGTGGGGGAGGTGATCGAGACTCGAAAAGCCCGCCAACATCAAGCTGAAGTTGCTCAAGATGGCATCTTGGTTGGACAAACATCACGCAAAGCCGCGTCATTTTCGGTTGTCGGAGGTTTAGCAGCCTCGACTGCATCGCCTTCGGTGTGGCTATAGTCTGGGTTTCCAGCGTCATCCACGCTCCTTTTTCTCTACCCACTTTTCCCACGTTTTCCACGCGGACAGTAAGGTACGCCCTGGTGAGGGATTTCGACGACTAGTTAGGGGCAGTCGATCCAGGCAACTGTTGAGTTCTGAATTACACATCGCTGCTCGCCGATTTCCCTTTCTCCTATCCAATCCCCGGCCGCGCTTCGCAATTTTCAAGTTGGCAGCGAGAGTGTTCCAGAATGCACACCGACGATCTTGTCTCAAAGTCTTCTACCTGCATGCGATACGAGCCTTCCACTCCCGCCCCCTAATATGCAAGTTCCCGTGAGGCTGTCCTAAGTCTCCTTAGCCTAGGCGTAGAGCGATTCGACGCCATGCAGACAGCGTCATGTGAATGAGTAGCTTCAACGTCGCAAGTCGCTCTTTGTAGCGCGACCACGTCTTCGGGTCCACGAACGGTCAACTTGGACTCTTGATTCAATGCTCGCGGACTGGAGTAGCGACTGCATGATTGACAGCGCGGTGCCAAGGGTAGGATAGGTGCATACACCGACTGTGCAGTCACTGCACGCTGGTGCACACACATATGTTGGCATCCTTATGCGCTTGCTGTGACTTACTGTACTGCTGCAACAATCGAGAAAAAGAAAGCAGCTATGATAACCCCCATCTCAGCTTACTGTAAGACATACTCACCCTCAGAAATGGCGTCATTGCAGCGACATCGCTCGCCATGTAGAAGCGGTGAGCTTGTTACTATGTGCGAGCACCAAGGCTCGAGCTCGCCTGAGAGATCATGGAGCGACGACGAGACGTCCTCGAACTCTACACTGAACGATGTAGACGAGGCCGATGAACGGCTTTCTCTTTCGCACACGGTAAACCACGATCCAACTTGTCTCTCGTCTTCTGTGTTGTTTCCTTTTCATCTCATCGCAGGCTGCAGCTCAGCAGAACGAAGGACCATGTGCAACTTGTCTGGAACGCTTACATCACAGGAAGACAGGCGTGTCGTAGAAGTCAAAGGTACGTCGAGTTGGGCGATGCACCTGGCCCCGCAGCCGGCGCCATTTGGGTGACTGGACCCTGATTCTTCCGTCATCGCTCGCTCCCACACCAAATCGCGAAAGCCTCACACGCGACCATGCAGACACACCAAATACACAACGCGAGCCAGGCTGACCATGCCAACAGCAGCGCCTCCGCAGTATGATAGCATCATGGAGACGCGGGGTGCAGACAGACCTGCCCCCGATGCGAACCCAACGCCTGCGCTCTCGCATCGTATGAAGCACGACAAATCGATCCTCGCGTTGGCAGTATCGTCACAGTACATCTTCGCCGGTACTCAGGGAGGAGAGATCCTAGTACGTGTCTAAGCGAGCTCTCGAGGCTCTAGACTTATGACGTGCAGGTGTACAGCCTCGATACCTACGACCGACGCAGCGTCATACATGCGCACAAGGGCAGCGTGCTCGGCTTGTGCTTGTCGCATGACCGCAAGTGGCTGTTCTCGAGCGCAGCCGATCCAATCGTCAATGTAAGAGCGTCTGGAGCGCTGGACATGGTATGTGCTAAGTCAGCAGGTCTGGTGCACGTCGACGTTCAGACACCTATACGCTCTCTGGTCACCATATGACATTGGAGACATCTTCTGCGTCGCATACTCATCCCACCATCGCACTGTTTACCTAGGAGCCCAGAACACAAGCATACAAGTATGAGACAAGCCTGACGGAAAGGCGCATGCGCTGACAATGGCAGTGGTACGATCTGAAAGAGAAAGACACTCGACCGGCTCCGAGTCTTTCTTCACATCCTGCCGAACGGAAGAATAAGTTCTTCGACTCTCTTGGACCTGGCGGCGCGCAGACCCCAAAACCTAGCGGGGCGGACACACGGCCACGGGACGCAGTGGGCGGACAGGAACTACAAATTGACAGCCATGATATTTGCCAATTCGCCCACTATGGATACGTGCACTGCATGCTCTTGGGAACGGGGATACTACCAGAGGCGCCATCTGAAGAGGTTCTGGTTTCTGGTGGAGGAGACGGACGTATCTTGCTATGGCGGATAGACCCTGCGCAGCGTGGTGCTATAACAAGCATCTACACACTGGAAGATGGGAGAGAAGAAGGTGAATCTATACTCTCCCTCGCCCGAGAAGGTTCCTTCCTGTACAGTGGACGCTTCGACGGCGAGGTCAACGTATGGGACCTGGAGACCCGACAACTAGTGAGAAGTCTGAAAGCGACTACTGGCGACGTGCATACTTTGACGCTGGGTGCCGGTGTTCTCTACGCTGGTGGTAAAACAGGTGTCATGCAGGTGGGTGTTTGCGGCCACTTTGTCAGGGATATGACTAATATTGATAGAAATTCAACGAGCACTACGAAAGCATCACGTCCTTCAAAGCACACGACGGCTTGATTCTCGCTTCCGCTTTTACCCGCTACAATGACAAACCCACTCTCGTTACGGGCGGCAACGATAATACAGTGGTTATCTGGGAAGTCAGAGATTGTGCGGAACCCAATGCCGTCTCACGCAGAAGTAACAATGGTGTGTACACGTTCGAAACTTTGATTAGCCCAACTAATGCGTAGTGCAGATCTCATGGTGGAGTCCCTGAGCCAGTTCGTTTCTTTTCGGACCGTATCATCGCTGCCCAAATATCGCGCTGACTGCCGTAGAGGGGCGTCTTACTTGCGCTCCGTTTTCCACAATTTTGGCGCTGTGACCGAGATGATCAATACAAGCGAGTACAACCCAATTGTATTTGCCAAGTTTCGCGGTAATCCGGCTACAGCGGCCTCGCGTAAGAAGATTCTGTTTTATGGGCACTACGATGTTATCCCTGCAGAAAACGAGCACCGCAAGTGGAAACACGACCCCTTCGCGCTGACTGGAGAAGGAGGCTACTTGTATGGTCGGGGCGCTTCTGACAACAAAGGACCGATCATGGCTGCCATCTACGCGGCCCATGAGCTCGCCAATGAGCAGAGCTTGGACTCCGACATCATCTTTCTGATTGAAGGTGAGGAGGAAAGTGGCTCTCGCGGGTTCGAGAAGGCTGTGCAATCCAGGAAGGATCTCATTGGTGATGTTGATTGGATCCTGCTGGCTAACAGCTACTGGCTCGACGATCACGTACCGTGCCTGACATACGGACTTCGAGGAGTCATACACGCCACCGTGCAGATTGAAAGTAAGCATCCCGACTTGCACAGTGGTGTGGATGGAAGTGCTCTGCTGGACGAGCCCCTCAAAGATCTTGTCATGCTGCTTTCGCGATTGACTGCGCGTCATGGCAAAGTCCAAATACCAGGCTTCTATGATCCCATTCTGCCATTAACAGACGATGAGAAAGAGCTGTACACAGAGATCACCAGGACGCTACTACGCAGTAACCCAGACCTTGGCGATGCTGAAGAACTAGCACAGTCACTGATGCGGAGATGGCGAGAAGCTTCGCTCACCATTCATCGCTTCCAAACTTCTGGTCCTGATAACTCGACTATTATTCCGCGTCTTGCCAAGGCCGCACTCTCCATACGGCTGGTGCCAAATCAAGAAGCAGGCAACGTAGCAGAGAGTCTGAAGTCCTTTTTGCAATCAGAGTTCGAAGAGCTAGATTCCAAAAACCAACTCAAGGTAACAATAGATCACCAAGCTGAGCCGTGGCTTGGTGATTTCAACAACGAGATTTTCCAGACGCTTGAGCGCGCCATTATGTCAGTATGGGGTCCAACACTCGGACAGAGGCGAGAGAGTATATCTACAGTCAAGTCACCAGACTATTTCTCGCCACTGTCGCAAGCGAATGCTGAACTTCCAACGCCTGCTACTAAAGACAAACCTGCGCCTGCGACATCGAATACTCTGGCAAACTCATCAGACCCAGCTCTCTCAGGACCTGTTCTGTCGTCTGGCACTTCGACACCTGACAACGCTCGGGGCGAAGGAGTGTCTCGTAAGCCTCTCTATATTCGGGAGGGTGGCTCTATTCCCAGTATCAGGTTCCTGGAGAAGGAATTCAACGCTCCAGCCGCGCATCTACCGTGCGGCCAGGCAAGTGATAGCGCGCATCTGGACAATGAGCGTCTAAGGCTGGTGAATCTGTATAACAGCAAGAAGATCTTCAAGGAGGTGTTTCGAGAGCTTCCGAAGAAATGAGAGCCCAGACTTCAATGTGTAGTAGAAGAGCAGGAGGTTATCTCGAGGCTTGAATGCTGGTGTCTGGCCTGGTATCTTGTGTAAATATATGTGCTGTCTGATGAGTACACAATGATTGTGTCTCTTGATGGGCGTGTTGCACGTGTGACATATGAAGCACATGTGCATACCCTTCCCTCATATCTCCTTTGCGACACCTTAATTATCAATCAGTACTTTCTGTTGAACCAATCACGGCATATCAGACCCTTGACCCACATCCTCGGCTTACCCCAATCGCATACCCCGCTGCCGCTATCCACTAGCCAGATCATTCGGAACTTGTGTTTTTGTACATCACTACTTACGGAACATACGCCGTTAAAATCAACAGGTTTCAACAAACGAGAAGTTGGTCAGTGCCAAAGAAAGTGAAGCTTAGGGATAAGGCAGGCTTACGCACGACAGTACCCGGCCGCGGACCCATAGCCGGTGGTACCGTCGTACGGTTGAGCATTTGACGAGCTGTGAATCATATGTGAGTTAGAAATTTGCATCTGGTCTCAAGACATTTGACTAGAAGATCGTTGGTGAAACCTTTTTTTTTGTCCCAGGAGTTGCGTCTTCTGGCGTCTGTTTGTTACCTTTCATATTGCCACGAACAGTATCATCAACAACCATATCGATACCGGTTACCCCGATAACCCGTCGAGCCTTCAGCGCGAAGAAACGGCCGTCCGTCGTCTCAGTCCCCCAACCTGGAAACAACAAACATACCGTACCAAAATGGGCGTCTTCTACGAAACCATTCCCAATAGTCTAGTGCCATGGATCAAAGAACAGCAAATGCTCTGGGTGGGCTCAGCGCCGTTGTCAGGCGAAGGCCACATAAACATCTCACCTAAAGGAGGTCAGAACTTTGGCATCCTAGATGAGCGGACATTCTGGTATATGGATCTTACAGGGAGTGGGGTGGAGACACACGCGCATCTTCACGAACCAGGAAATGGGAGGATCTGCGTCATGGTAAGTCATCTCCACCCCCGAGACTGATTTAGCGCCATGCGAGATAAGCTGGGAATACTAGAGACTTGTATTGACAGTCCCCCCACAGTTTATGGCCTTTACTGGTCCCCCCAAGATCGTCCGCATATGGGGCACCGGGCGCCCTCTCGAAAACGGCACGGCAGAGTACTCAGCCTTTGTCTCAGACCACAAAGTTGAAACTATACCGGGTTCTCGTAGCATCATCATAGTTGATGTGCACCAATGCGGCACAAGTTGCGGCTTCTCAGTCCCGTACTACGACTTTGTTGGCCACCGCGACATTTTGAACGAGCATTTTAGGAAGAAGGAAGAAAAGGCCAAGAAAGGAGATGAGAAGGAGAGCATAGACTACTACTGGGCGTGGAAGAGTCAGTTGAGTATTGATGGGCTGCCGGGTATGAGACGGGGGTATGAGTATGCGCAGAAACACGGAGTTAAGCCGTTGAAGAAGATGGTGGGGCCGTATGCGCCGGGAGCGGAGAAGGGGGTGAGGGGAAGCAGCAACGGAGTGGATCCGATGTATTTATTTGTAGTGTTGCTGCTAGGAATAGTTATCGGTGGGGCGACGGCGTTGAGTGTTGTTACGCCCGAGAGGTTGAGGGCATTGCAAGAGAAGGGAATGGTTGTATGAGATATTCTGACTGTCTAGAATGACGTTTACTGATTTAAGGGTCTGGCCTGGTCAATTAGCCTGTGAATTTGCTCGCGAAAAACTGGAGTAGCGTGTCTCTGGCTTGAGTGATTAACACCATCGATACAGCGACGTAACGATGGTCGTAGCCCATGTGCTCATTGGCATGTGCCTGGGCTGATCATGTCTATCGATGTACTTGGCGTTACGTGTGAATTACCAACTGTCATTAGGCGTTCCGTGTGCTGTAGGACGGTGCATGTTATACGAAGGACCGGTGCTGGTGGCGGAGATTGTCGAGTTTGAGAACAGATGGGGAGACATGCAGCGGGGTCAGATGGGGCGGGATTGGGCGGTAGCTACCACAGCGTTGGGAAGGTGCGAACTTCTGTTACCTCACTACGGCCTTGGCCATACTCAGTGCTTTGACATGCGCCCGTACTACCCGAGCTGACGGTGAACGGCCGTGGTCAGTAAATGGGCTTTCTGCTATTGTAAGGCGTCCCACTGTAGTCGTTATACGGTGCTGACCATTTTGCGGTTAGACCCGCCTCTACGCCAGGTTGGAGGGCCGTGGAAATAGCATGAGAGGCCTCGACAACTCAACGTAAAGGTGATGCAAGATGATATACAACATGGTTCCGCGGGCTTGTCAGGGACAAGCATACCCAGGCGGCGTCGCACGGTGAGAGCGATGGCAGACAAGCTTTGGACCAACACAACAAGATGCAGCTGCGGTTCAGCCGTGCATATGGACGGACTAGGCGTTTCAATAAACCCCAGCCGTAAACGTGTAGAGTAGCTGCTCACGTGCGGCATCGCGCCTGCCGAGGCAGTGGACGCCTTCATCAAGCTTAATGTAAGCGAAATGCCGATCCTGGATTCCGCCAATCCTCGTCTTCCGCCCTATCAACCTCATCACCGTCGTGACGCTCATATTGCGAAAAAGGACCGCGCATCTGACCATGGCCATCGAGGATAAGCGCGACAGCGCCAGACCGCGCCGCATGGCTGTCACACACCACAGCGACCGTATCTCGAAGGAAGGGTTGGGTAAGCCCTGTCATGCCACCGAGGCTGGGCACGAAGCCTCAACCGCTGCCACGGCGTCTTCTTGCCCGTTGGCCGAGGCTTGTCTGACTTGTCGGTCGCTTGGGTTTCGTGATGCCGGTAGCCGGTGTCGTGATGTCGCAGTCCCCTGAGCACGCAATCACCGTGGACAAAAATACGATCAAGGTCCGTCGCCCAGGTCTTGGGCGACGCAGAGAACATTCGGAGACCCGCCTCAAGGAGGGGCCCTGGGAGGGATGGCCGTCGCAGGAACGAATCGTAGCGTCCGGAAAAGGTCTTGGCTCCATGGCGCGATTGGCTAGGGCCCTGTCCGTATCCTAAGCTTCCAGCCTTTATCTTGACTGTCTGCAGGCGGCCCCACAGCATGGTTGTTGGTGTGAACGTCTCGGTCTGGCCTGCATGCTCCCTCGACGTCTCTCGCGATGTCTCTCTCGAATCACTCGCTGCAATCGTCTTCTAGAACACGCATGTCGACGCTATTACCCGCAAATAACCGCGTTTGCGGGCGAAAAGAGCAAGGGCACTGATACCGCCATGGGAGATCAATGGCTGGGTCCCTAGTAGGGCAAATTGTCGTTGGAGGCGCTACAATAGTGCGCCTGGGCATTCCTTGGGGGTGGTCGCGGGGTAGTGATAGTCGACCGTTTTAGGCAGGAGGTTAGTCGATGAAATGCGACCTGGGCGCCACAGCGAATTGTTATCTTGGTACAGGCAAGCTCTGCTTGTGTCGCTGCTTGCCAGTGGTGGTTAGCAACTTGGCGAGGCTTGAGTAGTCCAGGACGCCTCGGCGGTGCGGTGCGAAAAGAGCATCGTGCAGCACCTATCGCGCACGCCCCGAATGCCCTTCTGGGGACAACAGCCGCGGTGGCGATGCGTTTGCTGATGGGACGACTATCGTGAAGGAGTCGATACGGTGCCTATCCCTGTGCAGGTGTGCGCGCCTTCCTTATCGGGCCTGAAGCTGTAGAGCACGACGCTGGACCCGTGATTCGCGTGCTCAAATTAAATGCACCACCACCCACTCTGTTTTGCTCGCCAGGGTCTCTCTTCTCCTCACCGCATCCCATAAATCATCTCTCGGCTGCTGTGTCAGTGAGTCAACCACGGTCCACCTCTGTCAATCCATACAGGTGAACGTACGCCCACCATGCCTATCAGTGACGCTGCTGAAGTCGTAAGTGATAATGCATTCAAACAGCAATCTATCCTTGCTAACACCGCCCGCAGCAAGCTGTCGGCTTGGACCCCGCTCTCATTGACGCTTCTGGCGACCCCACGCGCAAGCACCCCGAGCTTCACACTACTGCTGCGCCAGCCTTCCTCCACTCCGAGGGCAAGGCCACGCTTCAGGACAGCTACGTCGACGAGGCTGATGACTTCCCCACTGAGGAAGAGCTTGCCACGCTTCGTCGTGTGCCCGCCAGGATCCCATGGAAGATCTTCACTATTGCTTTCGTCGAGCTTGTTGAGCGCATGAGTTACTACGGAACCGTTGCTGTGTACTCCAACTTCATCGCCAAGCCCCTCACCACACCCACCGGAGCCTCTAGCGACCCTGGTGGTGAAGAGTCGCCCGGTGCTCTCAACATGGGCAAGCAGGTCGCCTTCTCTCTAACTACCTTCAACGCCTTCTGGGTCTACGTCTGCCCCCTCTTCGGAGCCTGGATTGCCGACACCTATCTCGGTCGCTTCAAGACTATTCTGTACTCAGTCTTGGTTGCTGAAATTGGTCACTTGATCCTAGTCGCCTCAGCTGCTCCATCAGTCATCAAAAACTCAAACACCTCCCTCGGTGTCTTCATTCTTGGACTCATCATCATGGGTCTCGGAACTGGAACTTTCAAGCCCAACATTGCCCCTCTTATCGCCGAGCAGGTTCCCCAGGAGAAGATGCGTGTTGAGACTCGCGGCACTGAGCGTGTCATTGTCGACCCCGCCGTCACTGTCACTCGTATTTACAACTGGTTCTACTTCTTCATCAACATCGGTGCTCTTGTTGGTCAAATCAGCATGGTTTACGCTGAGCGATATGTTGGTTTCTGGCTCGCCTACCTGATCCCCACCGTCATGTTCATCGTTGCCCTCCCCGTACTTGTCTTCTGCAAGAAATTCTACATCCTCCGTCCCCCGAGCGGTAACGTCATGGGCCCAGCTTTCAAGCTTCTTTTCAAGGCTCTTGGACGTGGAATGAGCATCAACCCTGTCAGGACATACAAGAACTGGAACGATGGTAACATGTGGACCGCTGTCAAGCCTTCCGTTCTCGGTAGCGCTGCGCCAAAGTGGTACAACTTCGATGACGCCTGGGTTGATGAAGTTGCCCGTGGTTTCGCCGCCTGCTCTGTCTTCTTCTGGGTCCCTATCTTCTGGCTTGCATACCGTCAGATGGACTCTAACTTGACCCAAATGTGCGCAACCATGCACCTCGGTGGTGTTCCCAACGACATTCTCTCCAACCTCGACCCCATCGCCATTATCATTATTGTGAGTGCTGCTGGAAACAAAGCTCTAGGAAACTTTGACTAATCGTTTTTAGGTGCCTATCATGGACTCTCTCGTCTACCCCATGCTTCGCAAGCGTGGTATCCGCTTCACACCCATCAAGAAGATCACTGCTGGTTTCATCCTCGGAGCCTTCGCCATGGTCTGGGCTGCGGTTCTCCAACACTACATCTACAAGACCTCCGGTTACTACCAGACTCACGACCCTGACTACAAGACTGACATTTCCGTCTGGGCTGTCACTGGTGTCTATGTTCTGATTGCCATTTCCGAAATCTTCGCTTCCGTCACTACCCTCGAGTACGCTTTCACCAAGGCGCCCAAGAACATGAGGTCGCTCGTCCAGTCTGTGCAGCTCTTCACCACTGCCTTCTCCGCTGCCCTTGCCCAGGCTTTCACTCCTCTTACCGCTGACCCCCACATCGTCTGGAACTACGGCAGTGTGGCCATCATCTCTTTCGTCACCGGTATCGCCTTCCACTTCGCCTACCGCACCATGGACAAGCAGGAAGACGCGCTCAACCTGCTGCCCACTGGTCACCTTGGTACGGAGGAACAGGCTGCTGATGTCGAGAGGCGCCAGAGCATCAACCAGGAAAGGCGTGCTAGCCTTACTCAAGAGAAGATCTAAGCGGCTGATGTCCAGACGCTTGATGTATGATGTTGTGATTCGATTAACGAATCACTGTTGAACGATATACCCCTCGAACTTAGTTATTGCGTATGTAAGGCTACGTGATCACAGGTGCCGCTCGCTGGACGCGTCGGCTGCTGGGTTATGGCTAGCTTACCTACTTTAATGCCAAACATTCACTTCAGATTAACTGTTCCACTGCTTTATTGTGATCTTCAATAAATTAAACAGAAATAAACTTACACCGCATATTCGTTTTAGCATTGGTAAATGATTCGGTGTTGTCGCAATCTGCTAGGTTCTGGCGTCATTGGCCCGGCCCCACAGGCGCTGCTGACGCGGGTCCTGGCGCGTCGCGATAACGCCAGCCCCCTCTTGTAAACCCTACATCAGCCTCTTTCAAACTCTTGATGCTACAGCACCCGATATCACTGTGTGATCTCCGTTCGAGCACTGCAAACATATACAAACTGGTCGCGTCACTCGAAATGCCGACGGATCAATCGCTAACCGCATGTAAGAAAGCTGCCGCACATTTAGAAGTGTAAAGGTTCTTAGAAACGAGTACCTTGTTATTGAAGTTAAAAGTCTCCGACTTTCCTTTGTTCGACTTACCGCGCGAGTTTCGTGACACAATCTATGAATACTCGATTGACGTAAGATTAGTATTTCTGCATGGTTCAGTGGGACCCCGGCAAGTGGATACGCGACCCAGATACTCCTCGGAGTCTGGTTTGCCTGGTCCTGATGCACAACCAGGTATGTATAGAGTTATTATGATCGGGCCAATTTTGATTATTCCCAAGATCTTATCCAGGAAGATACCGATGGGTCTGAACAGTCTAGTACCAGCAATAAGCACTTGAACATTCCAGGATGGCTCGAGGAAGACAGGAGCGATCCTAATTTGAGAGTTGGGGCTTTTTGAGAGCAAAACCGCCGCTGTGCTGAGTTTCGGTATTATGGTTTTGACGCCGCTTCTCGCTGTATCCAAGGCGATGAGTCAAGATGTGAACGAAGCACTCGAACTTGGAACTGAAGCCGTCAAGAGGGCCTGGACACCAATCGTCTCAGAACCTATAACGAACCTTCACGTCATCCAATTCCCAACCGTGGCTTTTGCTGATTTGTGGTCTAGACACTGTCTTTTTCTGTTACTAAGCGAAGGGTCGTGATATAGAGACAGATTTCAGGATGAGACGAGTAATACTGGAAGAAGTGAGTTTGATGAAGACAGCGAGATGGAAGGATCCGAAGAAGACAACGAAATGGGGCATTCTAATCAAGACAACGCGATGGAAGAGTACAATACCGACGGGTTCGTAGACAACGGGGACATGGCCAGCGACGATAACATCGATGTTTACAGGGAAACAGAACGTGATGAACAGCTCTGGGCAGAAGACCGCTCTGGATGTGACGAGGATATTGAAAGTCGCAGAGAGGGGCCAGGATGCCTGTTTCTTCTACCTCAACCAAGAAACGATTAGGGAAAACTTTTTCGGAGCACCCCAGATGCTATTCGGCGCACCCTAAAAGATTAGATAAGATAAAAGGAACTTACCTAGGTAGACAAGATAGAAGGTCTCTAAGCCACCAAGATATAGCTACGATGTAGTCAGAGTAACCGAAGTTATCGACACCTTTAGACATTATTGCCTGATTAGGCAAGCTCTTAGTAAAGGATTGCTTCTATCTAATCCTTTTTAGGGGACGTGAATACTCTGAAAGGTTCTGGTTGGAGGATTGCTCTTATCACATAATTTGGGGGGTGATATTTCTGGGTATCTGGTCGCTTCTATCTGATCTTTTGGGGTGTCCTGAGAAGGGTTTCAGCGTATAAACTCTCGGATTGGTGTTAGGTTGGTCCATCCTGCTAAGCTAGGTATCCTACGATTCGCGGTTCAAATATGTATCCATGGTACCGATTATTCTTCGCTTCCAAGCATTCGTTCTACGTGGTTTCCTTCGAATATATATTTCGTCCTCAATCCTCCCTCTCTTCAAAATCTTATTCCACAAACACATACAAATTCTGCTACAGTAGCGAGAAAACATCGACATCATGGCCCTTACGATGATCCAACAGTCGTCCCGATTCGAATCGAACCAGCATTACAACACCATCAACCATTCACATCACCTCTGCCCACCTACAATGTCGGCTTCTGCTTCTTTTAGAGACTTCCCCCCTCTCCCCTCCCTCTGTCGCATCGATTCTGGCGCTTCAATCTCAACTTCTATCTGGCCACCAAAACTTCACGACATACATCAAACATCATATTTGGAGGGTAAGAACGACGTCCCGTCCATGTCTCAGCAAATTTCCCCAAAGAGGCTGGAGTCTCACATTGAAACCCAGTTGTACCAAGGTCTCACCCAGTCAGCCATCCTTCAACACTGGATGAAACGTCCAGGAAGTGAGATCCCTCTTGGCAGTGCTGCAGCAGTCGCAGCACTTCAAGACGCTGTTATTGTGTCTCTCGATGCCGAATGGTACGAGCATGACGACAACTTCATCACAGAACTCGGCGCCTCCGTTTTGGATCCACGTTTTATCTCACAGCCCATTTCGTCCTCGGCGTGGGATATCCTCTCGAGCATGGAAAATCACCACGTCCGCATCAAACCGCATGCCCACCTTATCAACAAAGACCTCTGCAAAGGATACCCAGAGGCCTTCCAGTTTGGCTGGACAACTTTCGTCCACGTCGATGAAGCAAGGGCTATGCTTCACGACATCTTCACCCGTCGGGACGAATTTGGCAACCTCCGTCCAGTCATATTCGTAGGCCACGCCATCGACAATGATTACGAGATCATCAAATCTCGTTTCGGCCTCGATCTTCAACAACTCGGCACTATTGTCGCTACAATCGACACGCAGGTTCTCGCTGTCGAGCACGGACTGATCGAACCATCCCGCAAGATGCGCCTCTCAAACCTGCTTGCCAAATACAACATCGAGGAACCGTATCTTCACAATGCAGGCAACGACATTGTATGCACGATGATCGCTGCATTCCTCATGGTTTGTTCTTCCCCTGAGAACAAGCTTCTTACTAACAAGCTCTGCTACGCGGACCTCAAAACACGACTAAGAGCAGCTGGGGAAACTGCCGTATACGATCGCCGATGTTACGGTTCTACAAGATTCTGCGAGAAGTGCGATTCACAACATCACACGGCCTCGTTTTGTGGCGTGCGAGTCTTCAGCTGTGAGCATTGTATGAAGGATCCGCTCACGAAAGATGCGGCACTTACGCATAGGTCTGATAAATGCTTGAGGATAGTCAAAGAGGCGGCACTACTGAGGTCACAGAGTAGTACTGGTTATAGGGCTGGTGGTTCTAAACGCTCGAGTAGTCTGCCTTCCAATTGGAAGCCGCCATGTGATCACTGCATCGCAAGTACGGATCCAAGGCGATATAACGATAAAAACGCGTACTCGCACAGTACTGGGGAGTGTTTCTGGTTACAGTAGAAAACAAATTAAAACATCAAAACTTTAGCATGTTCCACGTTCTATGAAGGCATCCCTTTGCACGTATCTGCCAAAGGCTAAGATACCATGACATCTTTCATTCCCGTGATCATTTGCTTCATGACACTCTTACGAGTTTGTGTGCGTTATCTGATCAAGGTTTGATCCGCCCCATCCACCGATACTGCGACGATGCAGGGAAGACTGATATCGCCTAAATGCATCTGCTGCCTGAGTCGCTTGTATTCGCAAGATGCTCGTTTCGTTCCAGAACCTCTTCTCGCATATGGAGTAGGCAAATTATGGGGACTGTGAGTGGCTTATCATCGATTGTTGGGCATCGCTGTACCATAGTTGAACTAGATGTACCGAAGAACAACGAACCACTCACGGCTTTCTCAATCTAAACGAGCATCACGCGAAAGACGGGTTGTCAAATGAGATAAACTACGAATAGGTAATCGGCGGTTTTGTTCGGTACGACATGCAACACACTGTTCGTCGCTTCGCGAACGTGTTTAATCTTACCTTTTCTTGACCCATTCGCATTCCATCAAATTATTATATATTCTATCCTATCCCGATCAACTTTTCCACACAATTTCACTCTCGCTCTCGCAACGAATCTGCATTCTGAACCTCGTCCATCCCAACCTCGGTCGCACTACCGGCTGGTACACCCCCAAATACCTCCACACAGTTCTTCACGTACCAGGCCTCTTCTCAAAGGCAGAAAAGACTAGCATATTCTCAGCATGTCTATCCTTCAAATGCCTACCGAGCTCGTCGAGGCCGTCGCACAATACCTGTGCGACCCAGATCTCCTCGAATTCCGTTCGACTTGCAGATTTGCTGACTCGAACACTTCGCGCGCTGTGGGTCGTCGCTTCTTCTCCACGTTGAATACTACTCTGATCAGTTCCGATATCGATCGTCTAGAAACGATTTCCCAAAGTGGCCGGTTAGCCAGATATGTTAAGACAATCCAAATCAAAGACGACGGGGCGAATATCAGAGAGCATCTTCTTCGCACCACTCCGCCTCCAGAAGAGGCAATACCGAAAGGATGGAAACTTCGTGAACAAAAAATCCGGAAGATGAGAAGAGAATGTCGCAGTTGGCCCCGCGAAAAGCCTGCGACCCTGGACTCAGACATGATAGCCGTTAGCAAGATACAGACCATACTCCAGAAGAATCGATTTCTGTTAGATGCTCTGATCATCCGAGGCGTCTACGAAAGCTTTGGTGCAGATAAAGAAGCTACCATCGCACTCGCTCTAGAGACTGTCTCAACTGCAAACCTTGGAATTACTTCGCTTCGGGTCGAGACTATGACAATGTGGGTCACAAAGGTAACATTCCGTTTCGACCAGAGAAACCAGAACCAGAAAGCGGGTTTCAGCATACTTCGAGAGGCGCATGTGGAGATGGAAAATGGTCCCGCGTCGATTTACCTGCTGAATCAGCTCCTTTACCACGCACCAGTGTTGGGAGATCTAACACTAGAGGGTCTTGACGCAAGAGGGAGATGCGCAATGGTTCCATTCGATACATACGTAAAGCGAGGAGTACCTTTGGTGAAGCTCAAGAGACTACGCCTGGCAAGATCGAGTTTTCCAGCAGGTTTTATCCAAGAGATTCTTTGCAACTCCAGACACACTCTGCAAGAGATAGAATTAGTAACTGTCCGTTTGGACTATGCCACTGGGTTGGCGTGGAAGAAGCTCCTGTTATACATTGGAAAAGACTTTCCTGCTTTGAGTCATTTTAAACTCTCGACTCTTAAACATATGGGTCGAACGTTACTAGACTCTTCGGATATACCCGAGATGCTTGAGGCAACGTGTGAGGGGGAACTTGGAGTCTATAGCCTGTACCATGGGCATGTCGAGTTCCGAGGGTCCAATGCTTCTCATGCTCTCCAGATTGTAGCATCCCATCTGAAGACATCAGGATAAGCAATAGCATAATAGAACAATCGAGGGGAAAGTGTCGCAATGTCATTCTCTCTTGTCGCTTTCGCCCGTTACGTCGAAGGACATGATACCTCAATGAAGTCCCAGACTATTCCTCCAGAATCCCATTTAACAATCTTTACTTTTTGTTCCGCACCGTTCTCTGTCTCTTGTGTTTGTACCCCCAAAGGAAGGAGTTCCTCTTTAACCAGCACCAACAGAACATATCCACCTTCTGGTCGTTTTCGCGGACAAATGTATTCCCAATCCTTATGGTGGTCTACAAGACAGCGAAGATATCCATGTTGGTCGTAGCCTAGAAACCTAGCAGAAGCTGGGTCTCGAAAACCTAGCCATCCCTTCTTCTCAACGCACCGCCATCTGAATGTGCCGAGACCTCCTGGTTTGTCTAGTACGATTTTGCCGTCCAGGAATGTGATGACTTGTCCGTTCTCGTGAGATCGAATTATAAAGGTACGGCCGGGCCATGGAGCAGAAGACTGTGAAGCTTCGCATCTTTGAATGTCCTTCGTTGTGTTGTCTGAGGTTACCGATGGCGTGCAAATGGTCGGAGCTTCGGACTCACTAACCGGAACGACATATGTGGGTTGTTCTTGCTCCATAATGAATTCGGCTCAGTGGCCACTTGCGTGGAGGGGGGATCTGAAGAGGATACTGCACTGAATGCTGCTTATCCGTGCGGATGATGCGTGATCGTGGTGGATGGTGAACGCAGTTAGATCGTCTCTTTATAGAGCCGCGATTGGAGAAACCAGGTGTCTTATGAGATTCGCCGAGTAGAGCTTCTTAATGAAATTATTGATTTTATGATATCCAGGGCAGCTCAATCATGTCTGCAAGTCCTCAGGTTGGAGAGGACGCGGTGCGCAATGCTGCGGGGTGTTGATGTTCGTGGGGCGGGTCCGAGCGGGAGCCGCCACAGCGATACCTGCATGTGATGTGAGTTGGTAAGATGAACAACACTTGTCGCTTAAGCAGAATCCACAACTTGACGCCTGCTATAGCATGTGGAGTACGCGTCAAGTTTGCTGCGTATAAACTTGAGACGTCATTCCTGATTACTCATCGGTACAGTAGAGTATTGACACATTCAATGCAGGTTTATCTACCAGATATCTACTTACTCGCCATAACCTCTTCCATCCACGGATACACCGTACTATTCGCCTCAGGATATCCCATATGCAACCTCTGCTGCATAAACCGCATCTCCTTGGGACTTCCATACTCAGCTAGCAGCATACTATCCTCAATCGGCATACACCCATCCAGCACCCCATTCACGAGCAACAACCTACAACTCTTCATCCCCTGGGCCACAACGGCCACACCCTCGCCTTTCCCAGAGACGAGCGAGAACTCATCCTGGCATTTCTCCTTCATCTCTTCGAAAGAAGAATACCCGTATTTTTGCGTGTAAGCTTGTTCGAGGCCGAAAGGGTATTCGTGCTTGTCGATTTGCTCAAGCCACTCGCGGCCAATGTAGTGATGTGTTCCTGCGCCATGGCCTACGCTACCGATGAGTTGGCTGCGGTGCGTGTGCGCGAGGCGAATAGCGTAGTAGCCACCGGCTGAGAGGCCCCATGCGATGACTTTCTTCTCGTCGAGATATGATTTCTCTTTGATAAAGTCTAGAATGCTGGTGAAGAACCGGTCTGGGGAGAGAGGGTCACGCTTGTTGGCTGGACAGTCGACGGTGGTGCCGGGAATGTCGCAGATCACTGTCGCCCAACCGCGGGCGAGATGTTCCTGTGTGCGCTCGGTGTTGTCTGGGCGGTGGCCGTCGAGGCCTGTAATCAGTAGGACGGTTGGGAATGGGCCGTCTCCTGTAGGTTTGCGGATGTACATTGGAATTTTGTCGCCATCACCGTTGGAGGCATGCTTATGTGATACTACGACTTCCTCTAGTGGGATATCCCATAGCTGTGCGCCGCGGAAGTAGACCTCTTTCTGCTCCTCAAAGACCTTCTTCTTGAGCTCGGTGCCGATGTATGGAAATCTCGCCAATCTGTACACAGCGTTCGCGTTCAGGTACAGCTTTTTTGCTGCCTCTTTGTCTTTGCCTTCCGTCTCTTGAGCCTCCTTTGCTAGGCGTTGCGCTGTTGGCAAGAAAGCATTCGTGTATGCATCGTCATACGGATCATTGATATTGTTGTCGATGAGATGCTTGAAAATGGGTTCAAAGTCTTCAAACTTTCCATCGTGGAACGGGTAAACGCCTTTGGTGCATGGGAACTTCCAACGTTGTTCCCACAATTTCTGGATGCTGCCGCGATGTCCGTAGTCCTTTGTGAAGAGGTCGCCAAGAATCCAGTTTCCGTTAGGCATAATGTGAATATGGATATATCGCTCGAAGAACAAGATGCAACAAGATTCTCAAAGCAGGCTGTCAAGTCTATGCATGCTGTCGTCGCGCATTCGTGCTTGGTATATACCACCCATTTCGGGATCGGCGGGGCCGGCTCGCCGTTTCAAACCCGTCCGGACGGGCCCCCGCAAAATGAATTACAGCTCCTTCGTACCTGAACGTTGAGCTTGCGATGAGGCTGAGACAAATCCGGCTAAATGGTGCGGCAGAGCCACAGAACCCTGAATTCTTGTACATGGATATGCATAACTCTCAGGGAAGCTCTTCTACTTCTTCGTCCTCTGCTTTGCGCTTGACGTACTCTCTGAGAACATGCACTAGTCTCATCCTACCCTCTCTCCTCTCAAAAACTTGTGCATGGTCTACGGTCGGCCACCATATCGTCTCTAAACCATGGCCTCTCCACTCGGAGTCCTTCCATGCTCGATCCTCACCCTTGAGGTCGGCGCTATTTAGGTATTTGCCGATTGTCTCAGTATCGACTATAAGGTCCCTACCACCGAGGCTGACAGTGACATCTCGGTCTTTAAGGTCTTCCTTCCACAGGATGTTTTGTGCCCAGAAAAATTGACGGGCTAGCGTTTGCGCAACCATCATGTCGGTCGAAGCGAAGTAATAGAGCTGATGCTCGTTCGCACCTTTTGGTCGACGTGCTGTGAAGTTGTATGCTACATCAGGCAGATGTAGTAGGAATGTAACAGGGTCGACAAAGACCATCGGTCCGATCTTCGCAGCGGTGATGGGGTCCCGGAGGAGGTGGGTGGAGATGACAGAACCGTAAGAGTGACTGGCCAGGACGACTTTGTCGAAAGCATGTCGTTCTAGGATGATATTAATCTGCCGGCAGATGTTGTCCTTGTCAGGAATCGGCCCAGTTATACGGAAGCTGACAGGCATGATTTCCACCGCAATAATTCCGACTTGACCGTCTTCTGCCGCAAGCGGATCGTGCTTGTTGATCTCGTTCAAGAACTCGACGTATGGGTGCAGGCCGATGCCAATACCATGTACGAAGAGAATCGGCAGTCGTGTTTTCGAGGTATGTGGTCGGTACCAGTAGCTCATGTCTGGTGCAGAGGAGATGCTGCGCGTGGTGAGACTGGCGAGCCGCGGTGGGAAGATGGCCAGCGAGGAGCGGAGCTGGGTGCGGAATAGTATGAAGCCATAGTAGCGCAGACGAACGGCAGTGAGCGTATCGACAAGCATTACAATCTATCGCTGTCAGCGTATATAACCTGAGTAGACCATCAAACATACCATGTACCACAGAAAGGGCCGATGCGCCATATTGACCTGGTCGGTCGTCAACCGAAGGCTCTTTGCGCTACCCCATCCAGGCTCCAGCTTCCTCCCAAGCATCGTCTCTATGCCGTCCGCATACTCATTCAGCTCGTCGTCCTCAGCATTGGCCTCCTCTGGGTGTGCCTGTCGCCGCTTCCTTCGCTCCTCGTCGCTTTCAGAGCCGCGGTTCAGTAAAGCCCACGCATAGAACTCGCGCACATTCTCACGTCGTATCTCGCCCGGCCGCGCGCCCAGGAACCATCGGCTGATATAATATTCCGGGTGCGGTATCTTATCCCAGCATCGCCAGAACAGTTCCTTCCTCTCCTCTTTCTCGAGCGGTTGTGGGTGTTGTGCAGAGGCTTGGAGCGCGCGCTTGCGGGGTAGGTAGACGAGCAACCAAAAGGCAGTTTCTATTATGCTCCACGTGAGCAAAAAACGTCGAAAGGCCGAATGTGGGGGTTCTGCGATGCTGAAAGAAACCCAGAAGATGCTAAAAGGCGTGATTGCGCGAAAGCCTAGGATGCACGTCCTGATGAGCAGGTACTTGGGGATTGTGTTTTCGATCATGGCGGTGGTGTGCTATGATCGCAGGTATTACGAAGTCAACCGCATTCTCTCGCAAGGCACCGCAGTCGTGTTGTCGTTATCATGGTGGGAGTTGTTGACGGCTACACGGCAGGGTTGCGGCTTACAGCGGCCACCGATGACGCGGTTGCATGCGACATCGCCTTAGTCAGCCGCACATCACCTCTTTCGCAAGCAACACCGTATCCGGCATGATATACTTCCAGTTTATATTGTTTGCATCTATCCTAGACCCAGGGTATCTTCAACAAGACGTTCTTAGCCACCGTCTGAACACCGATAACGCCATGACACCGTCCAGTCTAAACAAGACATCTGCAAACTAGCACTCTAAACCATCTGTAGACCTTCTTGCTACGCTCAATGAGAAGCCCATGTGAGGTAACCTTGTCCACCCTGTTGGAAATGGGATCCGCCTCGACCTCGACCCCACGAGACATTTTCGTACCCACCCTGACCACGTCCCCCAAAGCCCCTGGAAGGGTTTCCTCCAGGGCTAGGTGGGACGTATCCGGGTCCGCCAGGAGGACCATCATGTGACAGAGTGTAGTGCTGCGTACCTCCAAAGTGCGACACGAGACCAGATGGAGGATGAAAGCCACCACGTGCCATGAACCGAGCCCGGGAGTTGGACATCCCACGAGAAAGGTCCCTGGGCTTTGGTTTCTTGAGAGCTCGAGCCACAGCATCTTTTGCTCGCCGCACCTTAGCCTTTTCGTTGGCAATGCACATGCAATGAAGGGTGACGTGTTCGTCACCAGGCTTGATGTAGCACCCGTTCTCTTCACATTCGTCGCAATGAAGGTCAGTTGCCGTGCAATCCGCCTTCATATGGCCAGCTGTGCCGCACTTCCAACAGTACTTATCGACACCTCCGAGGCTTTCGTCGAATGTAGCCACGCTATGGTACTCGAGATCGCCGGCAACCTCCAGCATGCTCTTACGGCATCCTCTCTTACATGGGTCTCCGCCGAGCGCGATTTGGAAGGCACACATTACCGTGCGACCCGCGTCATTCGCGGCGGTGTGGGAATCACTGTGTTCAAATGCAAGCTCTTCTACGAGGCGCCTGAGGCCGATCTGCTCGTTTCGAGGCATCATCCAGTAACCTTTGTCGCGCGTCATGATTTGAGTATCAATGTAGCGGACGACTGTGCCGATCGGGTCCATGTCGAAAGCAATCGCCTTGGACTTGAGGTTGTTCTTGTCGTGTCCAACGTCATGACCGAGGACTACGATGGGGTAGTTACCCTTTAGGCCTTTAGGGTCCTTGATAGGTTGGACAAAGAGGTTGGCAAGGATCTGACGAGCTTCAGCGAAGGTAACAAATTGGCCTTTGCCAAACCGGTTTCCATCGACCCCGCGTGAGTCTGGATTCTGATTGGGGAGGTGACACGTCTCGATCGTGCGGAAGAGATAGAAGCGGATTTGCTCCATAAGATGCTCACCGTGGTCACCAAAGTCTTTCGTCGCCACGATGGGTAGAACATCTTGACGCGCGAAAGTCGCAATACCGACCTCGGTGGTCTCATCGGTGTTGGTCGACCAGTGTTCGCAGTCCAGACAGACGATGTTGATATGGTCTGCGAGGTCATCGGCGATGTCAGGGATGTTCTTGACTCGTGGCCCTCCGATGCAATGCAGCCATACTTCTAGGTCGGTGGCTTTCTCGAAGCAGCTTTCTAGTGCGATAATGGCGGGATCTCGCGTATCTGGTATAGTGGGTATGGTGGATGCGGAAGGCGTAGCAACGACAGGAATAGGTGTGTCTTGAGCGCTGGTGGACATGACTATGTTGCTTTAAAGAGATGGTAGATGCGTATAGAGTGGTTCTCGGTGGGTATTCGGTTGCGACAGGTGCAATCAACTATAGCGTGTGGTGTCTATTATAAACTGGCGGTGTCAATTCGGCGGTGTCTCTTGGGGTGAGGTCGAAGTCGTCGATTGATATCGCGGTAAACAGAAGGAGTGGGTTGAGAGACAGGCAGTGGGTATGACTGTGGGTGCTCATGAGAAAGATGACCAGGTGTTTTATGGATGATGAACAGTGAACGTGCGTAATCATGTGCCTCCATCAACCCTGCCAGGCAAACACGACGGTCATAGCGAGACGAAGGTGAGAGTGAAAGAGGAAGAATTCGATCATATGATCATATGAGGTCAAAAGAATGCGACAGGGTTGGGTACTTGTACAGCTTCCACGGAGCTATCAAGTGTCGAGGATCGTATGAACAGGAAGTAAAATACCTCTATGTCGGCTAGGATGTTGTCGAGAAGACTTAGAAGTTATGGCTCCCCCATAGCCTGTTCGACGGCGGTGTGCAGGCGGGCAATTTCTTGCTATGCACTATCTCGCCTGCACACCGACGTATCAATTCTTCCCGTCAATCTGCACGGATTGAACTTCTCTAGGGTCAGGATTGCAGCGTATATCAGGAGCGACTCACGACTTCGAAAGTCATAAGTATTGGCATGAATTCTTGTCATACATGTATAGGTACCACAACTGGCTGGACATACGTCGACCATTTTTAAGACTGCTCAGATTGAAGCGATAAGTCGAATGTCCACTATCATACCAACAAGGAGGAAACATTCAACGAGAAGATATCAAGTGTAATTCAGTACTATGTCATTCCATAAGCCGGCCTGATAACTACCAATTGTCGCTTGCGAGATCCAAGCCAGCGAGAGCGGTAGCCGTAGTCTCGACTGTAGGAACCACCTCCGGTCCACGCATCGCATAAGAGATGCAGCACTCCGTTCGATGACTACCCGCAGCCTGCCTGCGTTTCGCAACCTGAGAAGCAGTACAGTGGCTACACTTGACCTTGGCGAAACAACGCTTGCCGCGATAGTCATCCCTCGTGTGACCGTATTGGCCGCACCGAAGACACCACTGATCATTACCCCAATCCCATTCTTGCCACTGGCTATCCACCTCGATGCTGTCAACAACCTTCTGCAGGCCTCCGTCATTTGGCTTCAACTCGGAAGGAAGCAGCATCTGAACAGCAGAGATGAGCGTCATAGCCGCGTCGTTGCTAGCGGTATGCGGATCTCGATATTCGAAACTGCATTTGGCAACGAGGTTACCCAGACCGATCTGATTGCCGTTGCCAGAAGGGGCGTATTCGCACTCCTTGGCCAAATTCTGAGTATCGATAATCTTAACCACCGTACCCAAAGCCATGGCATCGAAGCCCAATGTGGATTTCAGCATCGCCATATCACCATGGAGAGCATGGCCCAACACCACAACGGGACAGAAACCCAACTCTGGATTTTGCTTATCGACAGGCCACTGGAACGTTTCCTCGAGCATCTCCTTGGTCTGACTCTTGGTCAAGAAGCGAGTCTGACCATAGTGGTTCCTGATTTTCTGTCAGTTCATGTTACATGGCAAAGAAAGAGATGTAGTCGAGACTTACTTGTCAGGATCGCCAACACAATACTTGATATTACGCAGATATGCGTTCTCCAAGATCCGCGCATGGTAGAAATAAACCTGCCTAAGCAGGTTCTCTCCATGCATACCAGCCTCCTTCAGCCCACGCGTATGCCGAGAGTCGAAGGTCGAGACACCAAGCTCGGTGAGCCGGCCGTGGTCGGCAACCCAACTCTCGGTGTCGAAGCTTACGACGATCATGTTTTCGGCAGCCGAGGGTACGCCTTCAAGTGTGGAGAGACCGAGACAGTGAGAGAGGACTTCGCGGCCGGTCTTCAGGGTTAGGGCTGCTGCGAGCTGTTGGGTCTCGGAAGGTGGAGGGGAGAGAGATGGGGTGCTGCCATGATCTGGGCTGACAGAGCGAGAGAGGTCCGAGGTAGACATCTTGCTGATTTGGAGAGATATTATTGTAAGTCGTTGTTGTTGTACGAGGGTTGAAGTACTCAAGAGAGATTTGATGTAGAAAGGAAGAAGTGATGGAAGTCGAGTTAATTAAATAGTACAGTACTCGATTTATTCCTTCCCACAGTGGTTGATTTGCTACTTCCAAGTAGGGTGCACAGTACCAGACCAAGGCCACAGGGGTTATATACATTGGCAAGTGTGAAGAACCAGGGTCGTGCTGTACAGCGAGTCGAATGCTTAGACCAATTACCCATGACCAATGCAATTCACGGGGCTGCCTGGCTGACCCAAATTCGTAGTACGTTGGGCCTATCTCCTCAAAGCAGTCCAAGAAATTACCAAAGCACATTCTGTAGATGGAAATTCTGGCAAGTCGTACATTGGTAGCCGTCCACTGGTACAGTCACGATCCATAGCGAGAAGCGGGCCACTTGCAACTTCCACAAACCAAGCGTCAATGTGAATTAGGTGTAATCATAATAATGGTGTAAGCTGCTGATATCACACACGTGGTCAGGCTTTAGAGCTTTTTATACTATGACCGAACTCACGAGTATGCAGGTCTAGATTGAATCTTTTCAATGCGACTAAGTTCTGCGCTTGCTCACTTAACAATAGTATATGTATATCAACGCGTACAGTCACATGAACAAAATTGTATTGATTAGGTAGCAGAACGGGTGAATCTCTTCATTGTTCGTTCGAGGCGAGACTATGACCATGAGATGGAGACTTTCCAGAATGGACAAACCCGCGCCTTATGGTTACACGATGCCACGTAACTTTTGGCGGTAAATCACCTCGAATAACGGAACGAAGCCTGGGACAAGTGACACCAGCGGCGCCGATGGTTATGGCTTCCACGCTATGTACAGAACATCTCTCTACCCCAATCGGGTACGAGACTCTGGCTCTGAAGTATGGCGACGTTTACAACAGATGCAATGCTTTGTTTTGCGAGCGGAATCTTTGGGCGCATGACCATCTGAACAGCATCGATCAGAGTGTACATTCGTCGGCCAATAGTCCCTGTCCGTTTGGACGTGAAATATGAAGCGCGCTTGCTTCAACCAGCGCGTGAACAGACGGTGTTTGGCCCATACTGTTCTTTCTTGAGGCCTTGCGCGTCTAGAATGTACTTTCCTTCTGAAGTGTTAAGGGGTAAGTTGCAATCCGCTCAGCTCTTCTGTATCTTCAAGCATTTATTGACTAGTACATAGGGGAGAAATAGTGCGTACTGCGCAAAGTTTTGAATATCCGCGATCCAAGTGGTGAGCACATATCGTACGGTGCTTTGATTCAACGCATTGTTACTATGCATGTAGTGCTCACTGACTGACACAGTGTGAAACCATGTTTCTAGCATCTCGGAAGATGTGCCCAACGTACACCCCGAGAACAAGTCTCAAAACATAGTATCCGTGGGCGTTGGTGGGCCTAATACCAATGGTAAAGCCTTCGTTGAGTATATGCTGCGAGATACAGTGCCAACATAGCTGTGCGCGGTTTACTGGCGTGCGTCAGTTTTGGTGTAGGAAAAGCAGCCGGTGGTTTGCTATGGGTCATCTGAATCAGATCCCGAGGTGCAATTTTGCCCAGCAACTCCACGCCGCCATGAGATAGAAGCTCGACACGCCTCGCGCGGAGATGTCATTTGTGGGAATGCAAGCGTCACATGAGGAAGGAGATTTCTGGCGTGATGTCATGGGACCAGCCACGCGTGGCGGGCCGTGCGCGCTCTGCAGTGTCCGCCCCTGGACCTGGACTGTTGTATCACCCGCCGCCGTTCTTTCGTTCTCACGACCTTGCACGTACAGACATTGTATCCTCATGTTTAGAGCAAATCCAAAGTCCGACCCTTCAGGCAACATTTCCTTTGTATCCTTTCCAGTGCCCTGATTGAGGATCGGCAGCTCCACAAGCTCCCCCGCATTCCAGCGAGTCAGGCCATCTCCACGTGTTCGCAGCGAAAGTTGCGAAGTACCTCGCGCATGGATACTTCGTCCGCTCTATCCCGTATCGATACCTTGATATCAGATATGCCAATGGATGAGGACAGTAAGAGCGCAGTACCATGCGACAGATTGAGCACTTTGCCAGATGAGCTGCTACTCCGCATCTTCGAGGCGGTCGGCTGCATATCCAGGCGCGACCTTTGCAACGTATCGCGCGTCAACAAGAGATGTCACCGCCTCAGTGACGCTGTTCTGTACAAAAGCATTCTGTTCGAGACTCCTGAATTCCACCTCACATTCAGCGAGTCGTTAAGCCGTCGACCGCGTCGTGGCTCATCCATTTATGAAGTCAAACCCGCGTATCCCTCTTCAGAGCTATCGCAACTGGCGCTTGACGCGCCCGTCCATGGTTCATATCTCGATCCAAAGACCTCAGACACCCTCTCGCGGACGTTGTCGATCATGTCAAATTTGGAGAAGCTCGAGATATCGGTTCCCGATGTGCTCTTACACGGTATCGGTACCTTGTTCAACGGACCTTTCGACCTTACCTGCTTAAAGACCTGTTCACTATTCTATCAGTGCGCTAACGATGCTTACTGGGACCTGCGCGAAAACATACATATCTTTGCACACCCCACACTGGAAACCTTGACAATTCGTAGAGCCAAGTTAGACGAGAAGGGTTTCGATCACATTGAGCGGCCGCACATGACAGCACTGAAGCAGCTGCACCTGATCGAATGCGACATCAACGACGATTCTCTTGGAGATCTACTCGAACTACCCGAGGCGCTCGAAGAATTTGTCATGACGCAAGCGGAGGTGCCGGAGCCAGACCTGGAGGAAAGCTCCGATAACGTTGGAGACTACATATTGGCTGCGCAATCACAAGCCGAATTCTTAAAGAGCATCACTATCGATCACCCAACGCTTACCGGTCGCAAGGTGCTACGTATGAGAGAGTTTGCGGCGCTTAAGACATTACGTCTGAATTGGGATTACCAGCTATTTGGAAAGTCGTCTAAGAAGCCTCGTCTTCATTCCGTCGGTCTTCCGCCGGTGATGGAAACGCTTGAGTTTTTCAACGAGCTGGGAAGCGATACCGAAGTTACGGACCTTCTGCTAGCCACCATTGAGCAGAGAGACATTGTTGCAAGGAATTGGAAAACTATGGTGGTGGTTGAGGGCGAAGAGGGAGTATCAAAGGAAACCAAAGATGCTTGCAAGACAGCGGGGTTGAAATTAGACATTATTGGGGCTATGGAAGATGATTCCGAGTTGGACGACGATGCAGACATGGAGGAAGACTCTGAATCAGAAAGCGAATAGATCGTTGCTTGTTGCTCAACGCAATAATATTCTTTATACAACGCAACCTTATTGGCAATTTTATTGCAATACCAGCGTGTATTTACCTTTCGCGATGATCTTCGCCTTTTTGCATTTGCCTGCTTTTCTACTCGCCTTTCCAAGCGCTTTCCGCTTCTTCATATGCCTCCTGGCTCGTTCGCCTTCCTTCCTATCCTTATCGTCCCTGTTCCTTCGTCTTCTGCTATCTCTCCAACCCTCTAGATATAGCCAGGTCTGTCGCACTATACAAATCAACACCGTTACAATGTTGTCCGCCTTCAGCTTGACATGTGCCGCGGGTACGTAAGAGAACTTCGGCCTCGGAATAGACGTAAGAAGAGTTACTGGTAAGCTTGCTATGCGCGCCAATGTGGTGGTTGTACTATTCATGATGTGGAGCGCACTGTTGTGTCAGGTAATACGATAGGTATGGCAAGTTGGAGTCTTTCAGTAAATCGCAGTATATGTGTAGTCTTCTATGCGTGTTTGTCATTCGAATGACAGGACATAATGACAAGGTCAGGGGGTGTTTACTATATGTTTAGATATTTATGTACAACCACCGAAGATGTGAAGCACATTAGCCCTATATATACCGCCTGTAGTTCAGCTGTGCACTATCAGTTAGATGGCTTACGTTCATACAAGATCTTGCCCATCAAAGGCCAAGTGGCCCCTGAAGCCACGTTGTCCGCCACGACCGCCTCAACGACTACGATAATTGCCACATCCATGACCTTGACTTCGAGCTTGGTTATTGAGGCGGCAGGTGTTGACCCTACTCCGTATCTTCCGGATGCTGTGCTCGATGTCTTCAAGACGGATGACGAAGGTTTCCCTTGCTGCCACTGCCGTATGGTTGCCGATTCTTCGTGGTCATACCCATACTGCAAACAAAAATCTGCTCTACGGTACTTCAGTTGTGGCGATTACATTTTATTGGTACGTGGTTTGTGATTTGCACTGAAATAGTTAGGGTGATCTCCATCACAATGCGAGATCTCTTGACATCTTCATTCAGATATCGTGTTTCGCTTTGCCACTCTGTGTTTGGGCTTTTCCGTTTGCGTCGTTCACCATTACATTCGCGGGTAGTTCAATGGGTTTGCTGTCATCGAAAGTTGGCTGTAGCCTGTCAGACTTTCCATCTTCACCACGAATATTCCAGTGACGGTACCTACCGCTGCTACGTATCCGTCCAGCTGTTGCGCTGGCAAAGGCTCAGGCCTTTCGCCTCCTTGCAGTTCTAGTGGACCAGTATTTTCCTGATCATTTTGTAACTCTGACGGGCCGGTATATTCGTATTGTTGTTTGTTTTGCAGCTCTGTCCGTAGAGGCTCCTGTCCTGCATAAGGCGGTTCGTCTCCGTTGCTTGGCGCGCCTGCAGGCGCAATATACTGGGCGCCAACAAATGGCGTGCGCTCTTCTTGCATCCTGCGCATGGCCCTCTCGCGCCTCCGCTGTTTGCTACATATTTTGAAGAAGATGATGGTGCAGAAGACGCCAGAAAGGAACAAAACAACAAGAACGATGACGGCTACAGTGCCTTGGAGCGAGAGATTTGCGCTGCGACGCTGTAGGGGTGCCATGGTGTTTTGCGCTTCGGTCGAGATCGTGAAGGCAGGTTGAAGTACGAAGAACACGAAAGGATCGAAGTTGCGAAATGTCACCACGCAATGGGGGCCTGAGGTGTACTTAAACTAGACACAACTGGAGTGGGACAGACCCGAAACCCATGCATGCTGCGGCACAGATCCTTTGCACTGGCATGGATGTGATGGAGATGTCGGGCGTACTTTGGGGGCCTAAATGGCGGCGCGAGGCTGATTCATAGGTGCTTGGGCAGATCATCTGCCCCAACCAGAACCGACGGAGTCTACAGTGACGATACAAGCGAATGGGATCCAATTAGAAAGTTCTCCACAGGACGCTCTGATGATGTCCTTTTGGATGTCTCGCCAACAGTGCCCGTCCATGATCCTGGTGTAGGATGCCTCATGCTGTTCAAGCCAAACACCACCTCCTGATGGTACAACATGCCGCTCTCGACCATCTTTATGATATCAGTAAGGGTTGATGGTGGTATCCAGGGCTTGCGATTGTTATGCCAACGATTTGTGAGATTGTCGAGAATGCGGTGGTAGATACGCTTCAGCCGCTTGCATTAGCGTATACTAAATTGGTGGATGACGCGCGATTCGATCCAGGGCGACATGACGTCTAACATCTAGCCAGCGCGAAGAATCCAGTAGCGTACACACTGAAAATCGCAAACCCTTCGTCTCCTTATATTTACAGTCGCCATGGTGCAACAACGGTGAACTGCTCTCTATGCGCGAAGCTCGGTTACGTTCTCCCCCTCCCACGTTTTTCGCGATCACGCGCCGGCGCTGTTCCAAAACACCCCACGCACTTCTGCCTGTGCGACCACCTATCGCATAATTGATTAGCCATACTCGGTCCTGTCGCATCAAACGCACAAATCTTCAGACGGATTGACTGCGCGACAAATTCCATCAGTTCAAAGTCCAGTTTGAGTATGCACTCGCTGTACAGACACATAAGAAGACGTCAATACTACAAGAACCAAAATGGATGAGGATCTACGTCTGCTCGAGGTAAGGACACTACCAGGTACTGCTGAATGAGGTTGCTAACGGCAATGCGATCCACAGCAGGAGTACTGCCCAGCAATAGATCCCACACTACTATATACGATATACTCGGATTTCGCGGGGGAGCCAAACGCGATTGACCTCACTAGGCAATTGCTGGAACCCTTGAAATTAACAGCCGAGGCAGAAGCCCTCGATTTCGACCCCTCGGGCAGCAGTGGAGGCGCTTTTCAGGGTAGCCCAGACAAGCACAGCACCGATGCCGACTCGAACGCTGAATCGTGGACCACGCAAACGGTAGCCACGGACCGCTCGACTCTCTCGAACGACTTCTCCACACTTAGCGTAAACGGACGGTCAGGGAGTTCGGAAGGGTCGTTGGAGGATGGATACTACAAGGACACTGAGCAATTCGACGTTCCGACAAAGGAGCTGTTGCTCGCCGAAACCTTCCCAGGTCTGCGGCTCGCACAGGTGACGTATACGCTGAAGAAATGCGGATACGACTACGACAAAGCGACGGATGAACTGTTGAACCAAGTCTTCTTTGACGACAGTAGGAAGAGCCCTACTGAAGAAGGTCCAATCGCGAAGGGTATTGAGGCCTTCTCAGAAGATCACCACGTGCCGCAGAAAGGCAAGAAGGGGAAGAGCAAGAAGAAGCAGAGGTTATCTCTGGAAGCAGGCACTAGCCATTTTGTCGAATCAGATGCGCCGGCAAATCGTTGGCAAAGCACAAGTCGCGACGTGGACTTCATAACATCGCGCACAGGGCTGTCGGCGAAGGCTGTGTCGTCACTTTACCACGCAAACGGAACTTCTCTTTCGGCGACTGTACTAGCGATCGTAAGGAAGGACATCGCAACGCACAAGAAGGAAAGTCAGCCCGACGCTGCGCTAGTGCAAGACGCGATCACACTCAACGAAGCCTTTCCGTCTATGGACTTGGAGCATGCTCTTGCCATAGTACGCCTCACTGCCCCATCAACGATAAAAGCTCAGGAATTAGCAAAGTCCCTCACTCAACAACCTGCAAGCGAAACGGGCGGCAAAGGTGGCATCAAGCTCGACATACGATACGCTCCTGTCGATCTATCCGACCCTTCCGAATCTTCGAAACTTCCTACCTTGACTCCCTCTGCCCGGCCACGTGACGCAATGTCCACAGCCGCTGCTCGAAACGAAGCTTTTGGAAAAGCATCTGGAGCCTACCGTAGAGGCAAATCCACACCCCTCATGAGACAAGCAGCTGCGTACTACGCACAAGAAGGCCGTGACCTAAACGCGAATCTGAAAGCAATGAACGCAGCCGAAGCCGACGCTTTCGTTTCGCAACAATCCGGTCCTACTGATCTGGATTTGCATGGCGTCACTGTGGCAGATGCAACAAGAATTGCCAAGCAACGAACGCAAGCTTGGTGGAATAACCTAGGCGAGCGAAGAATACCAGAATGGAGTGGTGCTGGTCGGAGAGGAGGGGGTGAGGCATACAGAATCATCACTGGCTTAGGCAGACACAGCGAGGGTGGAAGAGGGAAGCTTGGGCCTGCTGTGCTCAAGGCGCTAGTTAATGAAGGCTGGAAGGTAGAAGCGGAGCCTGGAGAACTATACGTTACGGGCCTGGCAAGAAGAAGATGATGATGACATAGTTTGGATGCTTAGGTGTGATCTTGGAGCATTTCAGCAATGTATCGGGCTCGACGCTCTTTGGTGTACACACCATAATCACCATACCACTAGCGTACTGTAGTGATTTAGCGAAGCGCTGTAATTGATTGCGATCGACTAAGGGATCAAAAGAACCTATGCAAATACAAGATTTCTGGTCCTCACACATGATTCCTTCTAAACAAGTGTAACCAATTTCCGATGCTGTCGGTGCAGGATCGATTCGGTGCGTACTTTTGTGATGTCGAACAAATTGGGTATGGAACAAGGCTTGGCTACCACAGCGCGAGGATTGTGATCGGCTTAACGCCCTTGGCTACGATTGAGAGAGGTTAATCAAATTTAAGCCACAGAAATACTTCCTAATGGCGCAATTCGACGTTGCAATATATGTGGTATCATCCCACGCCAATGGCATTCTTCTATGGTGTGAGACCACGAAGTAGGATAATCGAAAGGTGGTGAAACGTCTGTGTAATCACTGTCGAGCTCTCTACTGAGCTGTGTGGCCTATGCCAGGCAAACGCGTAAGCACGTGCACCAAAGGTCCAAGCTCCTGCCGTCACACATGGTCTGAGTTTCGTAACTTCTCCAAGGCTTCGATCACGTCCGATGTCGACGCTGTGCCACCAAAATTTCGCAGGGCGTGCAGAGCGGCTAGATGGTCCGACTCATTGCATGCCCAGGTAGCATCACTTATGGTAGTGACGGCGAAGTCCAATTGATAGGCATCTCTTGCCGTCGTCTCTACACATACATCGGTTCCCACCCCAGTCAAAACCACATGGTCAACTCCCCGCTCTCTCAGTGTGGTCTCCAGCGACGTGCGAAAAAAGCAAGAATTTCTTGTCTTGTTGATGACATTGTCGGCAGCCTCAGGCGTGAGTTCCTCTAGAATATCGGCATCCCAAGACCCCCGTAAGAGACCTTGGAATTGTTCGAGTCGGTCATGTCTATCGCGACCGCGTCTATCCGAGTAATCGGCCTTGTACCCTGTCTTCAGGAAGTAGACAGGGAGTCCAGTAGCGCGAAACTCTGAGAGTAGCTCATTGATACGAGGAACAATCGTTCTTGGGTCAGTCGGTATTCCTAGCCTTGCGAAGCTGCCATCCTTGTGGCAGAAGCCGTTCTGCATATCGACCACTATGAGCGCTGGACTGGAGTCGAACTGGAACATTATAGAAGGTCTTTTTGGAGGAACTAGGTCTTCAGGTCTTGCTTATTGCGCCAGGTGAAGTGCTACGGCCTCCCTACCCTTGAGGCTAGCGGCGCGCTAAACATTCAAGCTTCGCTGAACCCCACTCGCCGTCCGCTGTCCTCATCTTTGTCACCTCTCCCTCAAACTAAATCGATCCCGAAACGTTCAACAACATGTCAAAAACGCTCTCGCACATCGACTGTCACAGTTGTAAGGCCGAACCTTAGATCTGCCTTAGTTTCAAAACCAAAACACGCGTTTTTAACCGGAGAAATAACGCGCCAAGCTGTCGTTTCACGGGAGCTGCGACAGAAACAGCAACACCATTATTTGGAAGCAACGTCAACGGTTGACGATGAGCATGTAGAGGAATACCAGATCATCACGTTTATTGCGATACCGTTGAGCGCGAGAAGGATATCGCGCTCTCGTCTAAATCCAGGAGTCAACACGGTGTGCGGTCGTCCCCTAGAGATTTCATGCTACGCCAAGACCCAGCGTACGGTTGAGCTACAGGTCGCACATGGAACAAGCAATCACGTGTTTTGTATAATGCGGGGACCCAGCTACATGACCAGTGTTTCGCCTTTCTCACATCGAAGTTGCAGACTACGGCAGAGTAAGGTCGCGCAACAGCATGATGGCCTCAGGGCATGCAATACTTCCTGCACGCATTGCTACAGCCTCACACTTACCATCATGATCGACAAAACGATCTACTGGAGGGCCAGAACACGTCAGCTGTTTGATACCGGACGTCCTCTCCCCGATCGGGCCTTTCCCCATGGGTGATGATATATAGAGGTAATGTCTTGCCTAATCATGGAATCATTCTTCAGTTCGATACTTGTTGAACATCTCAGTCCTTGTTCTCTACTTCCCTTCATCAACTTTCCTTGTACATATCGCTGCTAGCCGGCTTTAATTTCTCCACACACTCTCTATACACTTCACTGCCGGGCAGTTCATCTCAATCTTTCTCAAATATCAATATGAAGTTCGACTCCTCCATTCTCATCGCCTCTTTGGCTGCCTCCGCTGTTGCGGCCCCGGCTCCTTTCACCAACGCTGGTCTTGGAAAGCGATGGGTTGACACCACTGGTGGACAGAAAATGCCCGCACACTTCGTCTCCACCGTCCGCAAGCTCTCCACCGAGAAGCTCAAGACCAAGCGTCAGCTTGACCAACTCCTCGGTGGATTGACTGGAGGAGCCGGTGGAGCAGGAGGTGCCGCTGGCGGAGCTGGTGGCGCTGGAGGACTTGGAGACCTCCTTGGTGGTCTTACTGGCGGTGCGGGTGGCGGCAACGCAGCAGGTGGAGCTGCGGGTGGAGCAGCAGGCGGAGCCGGAGGTCTTGGTGACCTTCTTGGTGGACTGACGGGCGGCGCTGCTGGTGGCAACGCTGCTACTGCTGGAGCTGCCAACACTGCCGGCGCTGCCAACACTGCCGGTACTGCCAACACTGCTGCTGCCGGCGCCGCGAACGGCAACGGTAAGGGCAAGGGCAAGGGCAAGGGTAAGGGCAACAAGGGTGCCGCGGGTGCTGCTGGTGCCAACGTGAGTTCTTATCATTTCAAACTTTTCACACATGCTAACTCTCTTCAGGGCGCCGCCAACAACGGCACAGCCGCAGCAGGTGGTAACACTGGTGCCAATGGTCAGGCTGGAAACGGCCAGGCTAACCTTCCCACTGCCGGTAAGTTGTCTAAGATTTCATGACCTCAAGCATAAACACTGACATATTCTAGGTGCTGGCCAAGGCCAACAGGGCGCTGGAGCTGCCACTCCCCCCACTCCTCCCACTGCTGGTCTCGCTGGCAACGCAGCACCTCCTGCTCCTCCTGCTCCCCCAGCGAACGGTGCTGCTCCTCCCGCCCCTCTTGCAAGTGGTGGTGCTCCCCCAGCTCCCCCTGCTAACGGCGCTGCCCCTCCCGCTCCTCCCGCTCCTCTTGCAAGCGGTGCTGCCCCTCCTGCTCCTCCGGCTGGTGGAGCTGCTCCTCCCGTTCCTGGTCAGCAGACTGGTACTGGTGCTGCAGGAACTGGCTCAACAGGAACTGGCTCTGCTACTGGTGTCCAGCAAGGAACTGGTGCTGCGGGTACTGGCTCTACTACTGGAACCCAGCAAGGAACCGGCCAGCTTGCCCAGGGTGGCTCGGCCGGTACTGGCGCTGGACAGTCTACCACTGGCTCCACTACTGGAACTGGTGCGGCCACTGGCAACGGTGCTACTGGTAACACTGGTGCCAACACTGGCGCTACTTCCAACACTGGTGCTACTGGCGCTACTGGTGCTTCTTCCAACACTGGCGCTTCCACCGGCGCTTCCAACGGAGCTTCTGGCAATGGAAAGGCCTCAGGCAGCAAGAGCCAGTCTGCTGCTGACGCCGACTCCGCGCTTGCTGACTCCCAGGAGGAGGACTAGATCAATACTATGGCGAGTAGTTTATTGGCACACACACCTTCGAAATGCAGGATGTGAGGAATTGAGACTGTTGTACTGCAACAAGGCATTTGGCTTGGCTGTGTAATGATAGAGACTGGAATGGTTTGGGGCTCACGATCATTTAACGGATAATGCTATTTACATTTAACGCGAAGTTTTCTGTCTCTGGGGTTTTTTTCTTCTCCAAGTAAAGTGCTTGTAAACAGCGAATACATGACTTGCATACGCTTTACCGTTAGCATTTTTGGATCACGCTCCCTTGATTTGTATGCGTGTAGTGATGTCATTCATCAGCCTTGTAGCTACAGCCTGATCCTGGTGAGGCGGTGCAGAGCCTTGGCAAGGTCGACCTCCGAGTTCCCTTGCTTTGCTGCATTCATGGTTCTAGCTATCCATCTTCCCTAGATCCAACATAGTCATGGTTGTTACACGCAGCCAAACCCGCCGAAGTACCACGACTACTCACACATTTCACGAACAATTTCCGCTTCCATCAGACGAGAAGAGTATCAGAGTACTCTGCATACAACCGGGTGTCAGGGGTACTACGATCGAAGCTTCCTTATCCAAGATAGATCTCAATGATCCGGAACGAGCACCATATACTGCTCTCTCATATACATGGGGTGATGCTGCGATTGTCGACTATATCCTAGTCAACGACGAGAAGATGGGGGTTGGAGCAAATTTGTTCCAGGCACTGCAGCACATCCGATCCCCCGATGAACCGATCGTCATTTGGGTGGATGCCATTTGTATCGACCAAACGGACAACATTGAGAAGTCTCACCAAGTATCGCACATGGACCTGGTTTACAGATTGTGCGACCAGGCGTACATCTGGCTTGGTTCTCCGGACGACTCTAATTTGATGAAAAGCAATCCGTTCGCGCTTGTGGAACATTTGGCGGTAGACAAGCATTTGTACGAACTCCCAGGGTACTACAAAGACAAATCTACTGCTACCTGGACGATTGACTCCATTTGGGAAGGTTTCGAGCTTGTTGCTCGCAGTCCATGGTGGCATAGGGCTTGGACGGTACAGGAAGCCGTTCTACCAGATCATGCTGTGGTCATATGTGGTTCATGGAGAACCCCTTGGGAGAGTTTTAAAATGTATCAAAAGGGCATGCTAAGTTACTTTTCTGATCATACAGATGATTGTTGTCATGACGCTTATCAAGCGTTAGGTGCAAGTAAAAAAATGTCCCTGATCAAAGTAGCGGACTACATACAGACGTTGGAAGGATCGCGTCGCGCAGCACCAGGCTTCAAGACATTTTCCGAGGTCAGCCTTGCCTATATTTGTCGACAATGCTCCAACCCTCTAGACAAGATATACTCTCTCTTGGGATTATCTGACTCATCCAAAATCGAATTGTACCCCGATTACACGAAGGAAGTGTCAGAGGTATATGTGGAGGCTTTCTGTAAGATGCTAGAAGAGGCCGAGATGAGTCCTCGGTGCCTACTTGGCGGAGGATTCAATAGCGAAAGGTTCAACCTGCCTTCCTGGGTGCGTGACTTTTCTGCAGTCTTCGATCCGAGACCTCAGCTTAGGCGTACCCATGTGCATTATCATCTCTTCAAAACCTGTGGAGATCTGTCTGGGAAGCTTGAAGTGAAGGACCGAAAGCATCTGCTGACACATGGAATTCTCATCGATCGAGTAAAAGCCGTGGCCATGAAGACATATATCTGGGAGTCGCGAAACATTGAGGAAACTGTTCACAACTGGCGCCGCACTTGCGAGGAAAATGGAGTTTCAGTCAGAACTGATGAAGCAATCGACGCTTTTGCCAAAGTTTTGTGTGGCGGCGTTATCTACAGGGGAGCTGGCCCCTTAGAACTGCTTGAGGAGAATGACGTCGATCTTCCCACTGATAGCGAATGGAGCGACTTCTGGGCAACAGGCAACTGGAATGAATTATCCAGGGGGTACAGAACGGCCTGTACAAATGCATTGGACCAGAGGATACTTTGTATAACATTTTCAGGTCGTATTGGTCTATCACTCCCGAATGTTAAGGTTGGAGACGAAATCTGGGTAATCCACGGTTCTGATGTACCGTTCATACTTCGAAGACAGTCTGAAACACCAGCACACCACCGATTAGTTGGAGATACATACTTGCACGGTGTAATGCACGGAAGCTGTGCTAGGAGAGAGGACAGCGTAGAAGTGGTCTTAGTGTGAGCAATGCATACATTGGTATCATCGACTTTATCCCGCGGTATTCTGGAGACGCAAAATAGCCGAGCCATTGACAGCTGCCGCAACGCGTAATATAGATACATTTTGATACCTCATGAATGAGCAATACCAGAAATGGGCATTTACGAAATTAACTCATATCTTTCTGGTAGAACTTGCTACTAGAATTTGCCTTCTGACAACGCGATCGAAAGTAGAGCTCGGATAGCATCTAGTATGCTCTCAGTTCAGCCATGATGTGAGTGGTTATGAATGCATACTGAGCACAACGCTCTGACTAGAGAACATTCACATCAGCGACTATCAAACCCAACAAAACAGGCTAGTCATAAATCCCTTTACGATTCTAAAGTCTGAATTATACAGACTAAACTACCTACACTCAGAAACGCCCCCATCCCATCCATCCCCTAACTTTACAATGCATACTAAAAACCCACGAACATCATCGTGGTAAAGGCGTTGAATCTATGCATGTCCCAGCAAAGAAGAAAAAAGCGTAAAACTATGTCCCCTGGCGCCCCGTACGGAAAAAGCCCCAGGGTATCCCATATTCTTCCTGCCCTACTCCTACCATGCTCCCACCATTCCATCCTCCTCATTCCCCACTAGTGTAACCGTCACTTCTACCACCACCCACTCATCCAGCAGTCTAAGAGAGGTGGAAAGCCCCCTGGCCCTCCCTTATAGCCACACTAAGCTTCTCGCGCAAAATCTCAACAGTGCTGTAATCCGGCATCTTCAGGTAATTGACACACGTCATGACAGAAGGCAGGTAGTCATCGGAAGTGAAGGGTGGTTCGCTGGGCTTGCAGACAACCGTAAACATTGGCGTGAGAGCCTTGAAGCCTGTGGAAGTGTTAGTATGGTGAATGTTCGTCATGGAATGAGTAGAGAACTTACCTCCAATCGGGAGCTTGGGGCTACCGGTGATGAATTGCAAAAAGTCTCTACGCTCCTGTGCATCAAACTCGCTCATGGTGGCGAGTAGGTTGCGCACGCTCTTGCTGTCGAGGTTGTAGCCATGGTCCGCTTTGATAGAATCCATAAGGGCTGGAATGTGGTTAGTAACAATGATCAACATTTGGATACCGGGAAACTTACTCTCTAGCGACCAATCCTCATCTGTCCGGCCGAACAGCATGACTAGCTCATCTGGGGTGAACGCCTTGAGAGCAGAGTATGGGAAGACCTCTGTGAAGCCTGCGCGGAAAGCGTCGGCTTGCCGCTGTACACCGGAGCCAAGCGTGAAGTCAATAACCTTCTCCACATACGTGTCGACATTCTCGATCGTGACTGGTGTGTCCGCACCATTCGGGATAAGCTCGATCGAATCATAGCCTGGAAGTGTAAAGTCCAGAGCTAGATCTTCTACCCGGCAGTCTTGGATGACTATGTCTTGCAGGGCTGCGGACTTTGCTGTTGCGCTCATGTTGTCGTTGTCGACCTTCTTCGCATCGGCAAACTGCTTGAGGAGTAGCAGAGACTTGGCTAGATCTTCATCAACAGCCTTAATGGCTCCAAGAGAGGGTGCAACCGCTGCGCTAGTGCCGTCGCTGATGCGGAAGAAGGTCGGGTTGAAAGAGACGTCGATAATGCGAGAGTCCAGCATAGAGCGGGCAACGAATTTACCCAAGATCTTGAAAAGCTCAAGACGCTTCTCGCCATTCTCGGTGCTCGCTTCCTCAGCGCTCATAGGAGCCGGGTAGAGACCTCGCTTACCGAAAGCATATTCGTCACTGTCGTTGGACTCGTTCTCTCGCCAGAGCTTCAATTTCTTCTTCGAGAACTCACGCGACACAGTGGAGTAAAACTCCAGTGTTGGCCCTAGACCGGTTCCAACTTCCTCAAAGTACTCCACTTCCAGGACACTGGCAGAATGTCCATAGAGCTGCATCACTTTCATCGCAGATTCCAGGATCCGGGATCTAGAAATGCGGACCTTCTGGCGTTGGAGGCGACCCAAGAATGGCCGCTCGTCCCTATGTCGACTATCACGTGAGTCGCTCGTGGGCTGCGAGTTCTGCCATCGTGTCATCGACCGTGAGTAGCCGAACGAGGTGGACTGTAAGAAGAGATGGCGTGTCTCGAATGGGAACAGGAATGGGTAGAAACGTGCCAGATCCTCGCTCCAGCTAGGGAGACAGTTACTCGCTACCACGAGAGGCTCTTCCAGCTGACGGTTCAGTTTCGCCGTAAGCTTCGTGTTGACAAACTGTGAGAGTGGCTCGGCATTCAGCTTGACTTGTTCCTTGTTCGCGAGCAGAATGTCGTCAAGGTGCGAGTTCAGCCCGTGGAGTATACTTAGCAATCGCAGGATACCAGACGTCACAGGGTGTTGATCAAGTGAGGCTGGCATACCGGAGACATCCGATCGTGACTCTGGAGGCGGTGTCAAGGAGCTGGGCTCGCTTGGTGGAGGGCCCTGGACCCGCTTAAACTTGATAGTATGAATGCCATTCCAAACAGAGCGATGTGATCCATCTTGTGGCTGAGCTTGACTGAAATGCACAGCGCGGTAGATTGTCGTCTCATTTGAAAGTGGCTGATCATTCACGCTAAACTCGATGTGCCAGTCTTGCGGGGTTGATTGCACAGCGGCAGCATATGAAAGCGCACTTGCCGCACCGCCCAACTGTTGGCGCATAGCGGCTGAGCTTTGAAGTAGCGCGGACAAACGGGATGATGGTGTTCGGTTCTCAGCAGGTGGTTTTGCCAACGGCGTGTTTTGCACCGGTGTGGCGATCCTGGTGCCATCCTCTTCCCGAGCAGTGGCTTGCCCTGTTGATGCAACTTCCACACTAACAGCTGATGGATCTGGCATGTCCTCGTCCAGTTCATCGTCCAGCTCGTCAACAATAGCATTCAAAGCGCTGTCCTCGTCCATGGAATCTCCGTCAGAGAGCTGCGCTTCATCAGCGCATTCGACTGGATCTTGGCTGCTTTGCGATTGTGCCTTGGCTGGAGGTGGTGGCGGAGGTGGAGGAAGCTGATTCTGTTGACGCCTACTGGATCGCCGGGACTTCTCTCGGGTAGCTGAGCTCGGTCCTGGTTGGGGTGAATCAGTCGGAGCACCCTTGGATCGTGAAGACTTCTTCGAAGCACGATTTGCTGTGCCAGAAGGGGTGTGCGGTGGTGGAGGCGCACGTCCTTCAGACAGAGCTTGAGCATACATGGCCTCAAATTGATCCCTAGAGGGAAACTGGTCCCGAGACTTGGACGGTCGTGGTCGATCCGCCAGGCTAATGCGAGGTCGAAGGTAGTCGTCCAAGGCTTTGAATGTTGCGATGGCATGAATGGAAACCATGATGTTCCTGTATGTCTTTGGAATGCCTGACTCGTCATCGGCGACAAGCTTGAGCCTGAGCTGCTTTGCGAGCATTGAAGTCGCGCTTCCTCGACTATCGTACATGTTCTGGTGAACGGTGATCACGTCGAAGTGTTCAGACCTACTGAGCAAATCTTGGAGCTTGTGGACCAACACACTAAAAGGCGTAGCTGGAGATGCAGTGCTCGCGGTCTTGATCTTGCTCTGGCTACTACCTCCCATAAAGGCTTCCAAGAAGATAGGCCTGGGATCAACATTCTTGTTCGTTGTAGGGGTCGAAAACAGCTCCAACAACACTTCCACAATTTTTGAGGTCTTGAGTTCGTAGCTTGTAATGCTCTCCAAAGCATCACCTTCGAAATAAGAAGCCAGCCGAGTGAACAGGGTCATGCAGTCGCTTGCGTTACCATCAGCAACGCAGTCCTTGATATTTTCAGCGAGCGATTTTAGGTCATCTAGGACCGCCGAAGCTTTGTCGCGTATAGGCTTATCGGAGTCCTTCTCGTGAGCCTCAATGAACTTCTTGGCACGCAGCGTGATGATGTCTTCGACGTTGGGCATTGGTGGTGGTTCCCGCTCGTCAGAAGATGATGAAGAGTCCGAGTCGTCATCCTCGTCCCGGTTGTGGCTGCTCTCGTTTTGTTCGTCATCCGGGTCCACGTCCTCTCCATCGTCAGATTGCATTTCCACATCCACGCCTTCGCTCGAATGCGGCTCGACCTCCTGCTCACCAGAGGAGACAGTGCTAGCGCCTGATTCAGCTGCCGTTTCAACCTCAACTGCTGGTTTTGAGTCCTTAGGCTTGGTTTCCAGTGCCTTGCATGGGCGATTTGCCAGTTGTGAGATCTCGGAGATGACGCCCTCACGATAGAACTGGTATCGGTAAATGGGCTCCAGTCGCTTAAGTAGCAGTTCAGCAGCCTGCAATGCATAGGTCACTAAAGATGGATGATCTTGCTGGGTAAAGATTGATGCCAAGTGCGAAGCGTACGGAACTGGCCGTAGGGCTTCCTCTAGAATATCGGTGTCCAGATTTGACAGCATTTTGAGATGTGCGGTGAGCACCTTCTGCCGAACACTGAGGTTGACGGTGCTCGAGTAAGCATCTGTCAAAGTCGGCAGAAGAATCACAGCGAAGCGCTTAACCTCTGCTTTGCAATCTTCCAGCAGCTCAACGCGCTTCTCGTTCGCAGTCTTCTTGTTCGTAGATGAGAGCGGAAGAAGATCGTCGCCTGGGTAACCCGCATCGAAGAGATCGTCAAGGTAAGTCAGGCCATCGGTTGAGACATCAGGGAGCAGTTCACAAATGACATTCAACGTCTCGAATACCTGGTCCTTGGGCCGATGAATCAGAGCTTGCATGATGACCACCGAGTCGATTTTCGCTGCGACGTCTTCAGTGCCGCTAGGAGGTGAAACACCAGTGAGGATCTGATATAGAGTATCGACCACGTTCGTCTTTAAAAGCTCAGCTGACAGACGTGGGCTCGCCTTTGCCGTATAAGCGAGAACCTGAAGGAACATGGTGTGAATACTGGGCCCAATGAGGTTTGTACTACCTGGGAGTAGAAGTCGCAGGATCGCCTTAAGAAGTCCTGGGCTAACCAGCTCCTCCAGCTTGCTCTCCTGCTGTCTGAAGCTCTGAACGATCCTTGATACACAGATGCAGCCTTGCTCTACGACTTTCTGATCGTTGTTGTTCAGGATGTTTTCGAGGATGGGCATGACATCGCGCACGACTGGGAAGGAATCCTCTGGGATGTTTCGACAGCAGTTGGCGGCTGTTGTGACAGCTGTTCGCTGGGTGCTTGTGGCGAAGAAATCGAGGAACGTCAGGCACGCTGTGAGACCGCCTTCCCGTACAATGACTCCCGGAAATTCGACGGAGATCTTCTCCAATGTGCTCAGACATTGCTCTGCCAGGTCAATAAAGTTAATCTCGAGCAACTTTGAGCAGAGAACAGGCACGGCGCCACCGTAAACGACGTTGGCGGTCGCTTGAGGCAGAGCTTCCATCAAATTGGCCAAGCATCGGCAGGCGAGCAACATGAGCTCTGGATTCTCTTCCATTGTGAACTCGTTCGGCTGCATGAGCCTAACCAACTCCTTGACATAGGCATCGGGGGAGAAATGGCCAGCCAGGTTGTCTTCGGTAGAGATGAGGAGTACTTCGGACAGCTCTTGCAACGCAATTAGCTGTATGGACATGTCTGGCGACCGTAGTTGATCCAAGATGCCCCGCAGGCGCTGTGTTGTGCCCGCCATCATGCCAGTAAGCTGCCTGAGCGCAGAGAGGCTGTGTGAATTGCGTCCAAGGAAGCCACTGGTGAAGGGATCATCGTCATCGTCGTCGTCATCGTCATCGTATCGCTCTCCGTGTTCGTCGCCGTTCTCGTCGTCGCTAGTATGGTCCTCGCCAGACTGGCGCGTCTCCTCCTCAGCGTTGTTTGCGGGTGCATCGTCCATGCTTGTATCGTCTTCGGCCTTGTTCGACTTTCGTGAGCTTCGGCGAGATGTGGAAGGAGTATCGGCGTCTTGCGCGGCGCTAGAGGGTTTGCTCTTGCGGCCACTCTTGGATCGTTTCGAGGGTTGTGGCGTCGACTTCTCGTCGATAGGATCTGATGGTGGGCTGTCTTTAGTCAGCGCATACTCTGGCGTTGGAGCGGCTGGCACAGACCCAGATGAAGACATGACTGCTTTGCCTTTAGCTTTCTTGGCCTTGGTTGCAGGTGGAGCGGGCGGGTCTTGAGCGTCGACTTTGGTTCGCTTGTTGCGAGCACCGCGTTTCGGTTGTGGTTCTGCGTTGTCCAGTTGGTCTGGGCTGGGATCTCGCGCTGAAGTCTTCCTCTTGCGTGAAGAAGCTGGTGCGGGCGGCGGGAGGGCTGCGGGTGGGGGAGGTGCGGGCGGTGAATTGTCGTTGGTGTTGGCGGGTTGGCGCCTTTGCGAGCGAGTGACTCTGGACGACATGAGATTGTGAATACAGGCTTGTGAAATCGAGATGCGCGCAGACTGTGGCCCCGGTGGGTGCAGCACTTCTGTTTCGGCAAAGCAACGTGAGACTTGGTTGAGAACCACAGCAGTTGATGGTGTTGAACCGTGGGGTGGAAGAAAACTGCAGCGGCCAAGGGTCGAGTAGGAAGGTATTTACCTTTCACGAGGTCCTCTGGATGCCATCAAGGACGCGCCATTAGGCGTGCTCAAGCGAGTGCGGTAGGTGCAAACACAGGGAAGGCGTTGGTGGCGGTCAGGGCGGTCGGTGGAATCAAACAGAGCAAACGAGTGTATTGCTCTGGTAGTGTGATGGGTAATAGAAAGAGATGGTAATACTGTAGTGACGCTGGCGAATGCTAGACGTCGATACCCACCTGCATGCCAGAGGGAGCTAATTACGTGACCTGACTAGCGCCTTTGCTGTTATCGATAGAGGGTCGCAGTCACCGTATCAAGTATGACCTGCGCCTGCCTGCCAGTACTCACCATGAGTACCTACTATACGCGTGTTTTGTTGCACTGTCGCAGTGCCAGCGGTGAATGGCTGATGGACGGTTGAATTCCTGAACACGCGTGCATGGCCTCTCACCAGCCTGTCTGGCAATTACGGTCTTCCATTGTGAATTCTGGTTATCCAACCCGACTGGGTTGGGACGAAAGCATTGAGGCTGAATCATCTTCCAAGGTTCGAGTGCGTGTGGAGGAAGCAGTGCGCACGTCACTGTTGGATACGTTGTTATCAGGACCCCCCAGTGAGTGGTGTATGGCCGCACACATTGGGCTGAGAAGTTTCGTCACGACTTCTAGGCTATGGAGTCTTCCCAAATTGTTCGATTCATCACGCCAACATTCAGCATGCTTCATAGCATAGGTACATGGTAAACTCGATTCACTTTTGGGTCATGTTAGCCTACAGCGACTCTGTCCTCCGACTTCGCTTCAGGGTTCCCTAGTGAGTAATCAGCCCATTTCCAGTCATCTCTAGCGCCTACAGTTGCAAGTCAGGGTCGGCGTAACTCAGTTCCAAGACGAGCAATCGCGTCCGCTTTAGGGCCAAGCATTCTGATTGTTCAGCATACGGATCCTAGGCCCAAGAAGACTAATTCGAAGACACAACCGGGTACCTGTGGGGTCGGGGAAATGCCGACACGCCCACGTGAGGTCTCCCACTTCTCCTCGAGCAGTCTGCAGACATGGCTTGCCATTTGGCGAATGTTCGGATGCAAAAGGCGTTTCATATGCGGGCGCCACACAAAGTTTGCGGCTCAGGTTGGCTGGAGCGCCGGAGTTATGGGACGGCGAGAAGTGCGGTTGCAGGCAAAAAGAGGAACCCTGGGCAGCCCCGCCGCCCGCGTTCCAGCGTCTCGACGGCCGCCTAGAAGCAAACGTAAAATGGTACAAGATGCCCCCTCCTCCACGGCCGGATTGCGCTGTGCACCTATTTCCCTCTATCCGATCCAGGCATATCCCACCTTTGCAGTCTCATCTAGCCCGTCTTGTTGCGCCCACTGCCTGAAAACATAGTTCCATCGGGTGTCGCCTCGCTGCCCCCGCGTCATAACAAGGCTCCTATCGACTCACTTCTTACTACTGCCTAGTCTCTCAGTAGTCTCCCGGTGACCCCGTTTATCGCGGTATTCGTAAGCCTTTCACTCATAAATGCTCCCCTCCCGCCGGCAATTGACCTTGCCTTTTAGAAATATAACGCACATCCTACCTGTCGCCGCGACCCCACCCCGCCGTTACCTCCGCAGTTCACCACTACATAGCCGGCCACTCACCCCTCCGAGGTCACCCCTCGCTATCCGCCCGCGCATCGCAACAAGTAAAATCGCTGTCGCCGCCATGTCCTCGACAGATAACCGCGATATCCTGCTCGACGCCGGAATACCCAACGTCGAAGCCATGTCGCTCGACAACTACACATTCCCCAAGGAGCGATTGAAGAAGACTCTCTCAAATCCCAACAAGCAACCCCTCGTACTCGTATCATGCGGTTCCTTTTCACCACCAACCAACCTACACCTGCGCATGTTTGAAGAGGCAGCCGACTACTGCGAGTTTGAAACCGAATATGAGGTCGTAGGCGGATTCTTCAGCCCCGTCGGCGACGCATATAAGAAAGCCGGGCTGGCTTCCGCACAACACCGAATCAATATGACGAGGATCGCTGTACAGGACAGCTCGAAATGGATTGGTGTTGACCCATGGGAGCCGCTACACAAGGAGTATCTCCCAACCGTCAAGGTGCTTGACCACTTCGACCATGAACTCAACGAGGTTATGGGAGGCATTGCGACCGAGGACGGCCAGAAGAAGACCATCCATGTGGCGCTGCTCGCAGGCGCCGACCTCATCCAGACCATGAGCACACCCGGCCTGTGGGCTCGCGAGGATTTGAGCAGGATCCTGGGACACTATGGCGCCTTCATTCTCGAGCGCAGTGGTACCGATATTGGTGTGTTGAATCTAAAGCATAGCGCTCTACAACCACTAACATGTACAGACGACGCGCTCGTACAACTCCAGCAGTGGAGGGAGAACATCCGCGTGATTCCGCAACTCATTCAGAACGACGTTTCCTCCACCAAGATCCGTCTCTTCCGTAAGAGGGGTAAGAGCATCCGCTACTACATCCCGGACAAGGTCGTCGACTACATCTACGAACACGGTCTCTACAGCGACGACGAGAAGAAGGCAGCAGACAAGGGCAAAGAGACAGCATCTGCCGACGCTCCTGGATCTTCGCAGAGCGTTTCCGCTTCTTGAACGACTTCAACTACAGATCTGCGATGATCCCTTCGCGCACTGAGAATCGCATGTACCACCACTTCCGACAGGACTGCCGCGCCGCGTGGTGCGGTCAACGCTAGTCAATAATTACGCTTGGGTGGCAATCTGAATTGGCATTGTAGAGACGGTACTCTCATTACACCGTCACGATCACCTAAATGCCGGCTTATTAGAGAGGCACGGGTGGGCCTCCACAGGCTTGATTGGCTGGAAAGGGTAAAGAGCTGCATAAACCCTTATGACCAACGGCGCATTGTTTTTGTACATTTCTAGCTATGATACCACACACATATTCAACAATGCATGATGATAATTTTTCAACCCTCATTTGCAATGTCCACGGAGCGTGGAGGTGCACGCAGCAACTTGCTAATTATGACAGGGGCAGTGATGTCATTCAGAAGCGAGGCCGCGGCTGCGTGGGCAGATCTTCCCTGCCGTTGCTAATCTTCGGGGCAGGGTCTTCACGGCTTTGTCGAGATATGATATTCCCGGATGACGTTATGGCATTTTTCATGAAATGCCATCCAGCGTGCAACATGCTCCGGTGTCCTAAGGAAAGTCTCGTGCAGTTTGTTTGTGTTCGTGGCATAGCCACAGAGGCATACGCAGCCTTTCTACTACCAAGTACTCCAAGTATTAGCTGAGAGCATCGTCACCGTGATACCCGCCTTGTCAAACATCAACAACATTTACACAAGGCCGATTCCTCTTCCTATGTCCAAGTTTGTTGTGCTTTCCAAGATAGCTATCCAAGCGGCTTGTGGCGCCCAGTGCTCGGCCACGTCAGGCACGCTATCAACACCACGTCTCCACAGCAACGACACCAACATCCCAGCAAGCCCAACCTCGTGCATGTGCCCAGCCGCTGATTATACATATTCGCTACCGATATTCACATGCGCCCGAGAGCTGGCGAAGACCATTGAGCGTGTTATTCTTCCTTTCGTGCTTTTTCAGGCGTTCTATCAAGTGCATGCTAGCCCCTCGTTTCTACACCGCGCTTTCGCTACACTGCTATAACCACCACCACCACCATTCTTTCCAATGAGCGACCGCGAGCGTGACCCGTCGCGCAGACGACCACAAGGCGACCAACGACGACGACGCAGAGAATCTCAGGGCGACGTGGACCCTGAACGACGAAGACGGAGAGAATCCCGAGGTGAACACACGGTTTACGACCAGGAGGGAAGGCGGAGAAAAGGACACAGGGCGACAGACTCCTCAGGCGACCTACTTCCAAAGCCACGAAGACCTTCGAGGCACCAGAGCGACACAGAGCAGGAATCCCCAGCCCCACGTCAAGCACGAGGCTCGCGGCGTAATTCTAGGTCAAAGGGCAGTGGAAGTGGGAGTCGAGGCTCAGCCCCTCTCAGTCTTGATGCGATAGCGAAGCTTGACAAGAGCAATGCGAAGAAGGCTGGAGGTTGGGGAGGCTACGACTATGACGACGAGTACCTGAAGGAAGTCAGAAGGAAAGAAAAGAACTTGGAGAAGGAGAGATTGAAGGAGGAGCGAGAAGAGAAGAGGCGAGAACAAAAAGAGCAGGAGGCTAGACGACGCGCTGCAGAGAGCGATGCCGCTCTGCTCGAAGAGAAGGCTAGAAAACGGCGGGAAGAGAGGCGGAAGGCTGCTGCGCTGAAGCAAAGTCAGACCGATGATGAGCTCGAGAGAACAAGAGGCACATATACAGAAGACGAACGAGAGGAAAGAAGACGAAGGCAAGAGCCCAAATACACACCGTCGGAAGCTGAGGAGCGAAGAGAACGGAGACGGAAAGAGAAGCAATACCGCACAGAGCAGAAGAAGCGTCGCGTTATTAGTGGTCCTTTGGCTGAAGAAGGCCGCATCGACGATGACGACTCCGAGTACCGATACATGATGGAGAAGCGCGGAGGCGCGGGCAGCGGTCCGCCAACAGTATACACAGAGGAGGAGCTGGCACGAAGGAAGAAGAACAAAAAGCGTATAATATTCGCGATAGTCGCCGTTGTGGTACTCCTCGCTATCATCATACCTGTAGCTGTCCTGCATTCGAGCAAAGGAAGCAAGAACGACGAGACAGGCGAAGGGAGCTCATCCGCGGCCACCTCGTCGGGGCCAAACAAAGACAACCTAGCTGGGAAGGACCGAAATAGCGTACCGGAAGCAGATCGAGGCGGCATCCTGGATCCATGGGCATGGTACGACACCCAGGACTTCAACGTTACCTACACCAACGAACTCGTCGGCGGTTTACCCATCATCGGTCTCAACTCCACTTGGGACGATGACGTCCAAGCAAACCCTTCTGTACCGAAGCTCTCAGACTCGTTCGAATATGGCAAGACGCCCATACGTGGCGTAAACGTCGGTGGCTGGCTCAATCTCGAACCCTTCATCACTCCTTCCTACTTCTCTCAGTATGGATCCAAAGACAATGTAGTGGACGAATGGACGTTTCTCAGCAAGCTTGGACCTGCGAAGGCCAAAGACACGTTAGAAAAACACTACTCCACCTTCATCACCAAGCAGACCTTTGCTGAGATCAGGGAGGCTGGCATGGACCATGTTCGCTTCCCCTTCGGCTATTGGATGGTGAGGACTTACGACGACGATGTCTACGTACCTCAGGTATCATGGCGCTACCTTTTGCGTGGTATCGAGTACTGTCGCCAAAACGGACTACGCGTGAACCTTGATCTTCACGGCGCACCAGGTAGTCAGAATGGCTGGAACCACTCCGGCCGTCAAGGCCAGATCAACTGGCTGAATGGCACAGACGGTGACAAGAATGCCCAACGCACACTAGACGTCCATCACCAGCTCTCTGTCTTCTTCGCGCAAGACCGCTACAAGAATGTAGTAACCATGTACGGTCTCGTCAACGAGCCACGCAACGTGGAACTCGACACCGACAAAGTCGTCGCCTGGACGCAAAAGGCCATTGACCAAATTCGCGCCGACGGCATAAAGGGCATCATTATCTTTGGCGATGGCTTCATGGGCCTCGACAATTGGCAGGGTAAGCTCCAAGGCAACGACGACCTCCTCCTCGACGTGCACCAATATGTCATCTTCAACACGGACCAAATCAAGCTCAAGCACCGGGACAAGCTGAACTTTGCCTGCGAAGCATGGACTCAGCAGTCCAAGCGCTCCATGGACAAGAAGACCGGTTTCGGTCCCACCATGTGCGGAGAATGGTCCCAAGCAGACACAGACTGCACGCAGTACATCAACAATGTCAATACCGGTACACGCTGGGAAGGCACTCTGCAAGCCTCGGACAAGTCGGGTGCAGTACTCGCCCCGCAATGTCCGCTCGAATCCTCCCAGTGCTCCTGCGACCAAGCCAACGCCGACCCTAGCAATTACTCTGACGAATACAAAAAGTGGCTGTACCAGTTTGCTATCGGCCAGATGGATGCTTTTGAAGCTGGTTGGGGCTGGTTCTACTGGACGTGGGAGACGGAGAAGAGTACACAGTGGAGTTATAGGCGGGGGCGCGAGGCGGGCATCTTGCCAGATAAAGCGTATGAGAGGGATTGGAAGTGCCCTGGAGGTGGCGTGGAGAGCTTGGATGAGTTTGAGGGGTTGGCGGAGAATTATAGGAGGATGTAGTGGAGGTGGGGACGAATGGGGTGTCGTATATGATCGTTATGTTGTGTTGTCCGGGCTTCGGCCCGTGTTCCTTTTTCGCATACGGTAATGAGGGGTGTTTGGGAGTGAGGGAGGTTATGAAGCATGACTGTCGGTGTTGTTACGAAGTTGAACATAGCATGTGCTCATGCATTTCATGGCGTTGGTTACAGGTTCCATCAATCCAGTACACTTCTTTTCGCGCAAATCTTTATCATCGGTTAGATTTATGTCCCTAGAACAAATGTGACAGCTTTGTGGCAATTGAAATCTGGGTACTTTGAATTGAGATGAATTGGTCTCCTTTGTGGAAGATGATCGCTCAGGATTTAAACGTCGTCAGCTTCTTTTACATATTTCATATCCCGAGGTAGCCGCTGAATCAGCGAGCCTGAATGTCTTGATGAACACGAACGAAGGTCCCCACATCTCATCTTACCGACTAAGATCTGAGCTTTGCACAAGGCCGCCCACAACTGCGCCTCATTACCACCAATCCTCAATGCCTAATTCCCTATTTTTATGTCTTCACAGTTCCTAGTACGCACCGTTCAACTCTCTTTCTAATGTAACAATCTCGACGTTTACCATCGGGGGCTGCTTCCAAGTGTTAGGATTACATACACGGACATCGCCACGTCATGCTCGCACGACACGTTTTTATTGCGATTGGCAGGAGGCATCGCACAACGCAAGTCGCTATTTTAAGGCGGACCGAGCGGAGTCATTGGGGACGTACCACCCTGGGGGAGATCATGGACAGTGAGCGAAGCGGTGTCGAGAAGGAGGCGGCTGTGTGGGTATCGTGAGACAAGGCGAGACATGTTTATATCGTAGGTGTGCTGCGTCTTCTTCATGTTTTGCTATCTCCATTTTCATCGTTCTTTCCTATACAATTGAACGATACCGTAATTCATATTTTCCAACATCTGATCGTGACCTGGAACATCTTACCATGTCGTTACCCATCAAAACTCATCATATTACCCCCCGAAACTCCATCTTCGAGAACGATGCCCAAAAGCGCGGTTTCATCGTCGTCATCATCCTCTCCGTCCTCGCTACTGTCGGCATGTTCTGTCTCATCATCAGTCTGGTCATATGCAAGAACAAACGCGATCGAAAGAACAAAGCAGCAATCGTGAATGCCGAGATGCGTATGCCTGGGTCTAAGAGCAGGTATCGAAAGCTGGAAGACGAGGAAGAAGCAGAAGGTGGAGTTTGGAGCGTAGAGATGGATGATAGACGGCCGACTGCGTACAAAGATGGACAGCAGTACGGACAGGTATGTGGATTATGAGATGGAGGGGGAAGCATGAGATGATGGGACTAACTCGGGTTTTAGGTTGACGTCGATGTGCCACATCCAGAGACTGCGTACAAGTGATCTCGCCCTATCCGGCTCGACATGGGACCATCACAATCAACGCGGTACTTAGCTTGCTAGCAAGCAGGTGTAAAAGCTCTTCACGGCATCGGATCATACACTAGCCATCATTCACCACCCGAACTAAACAATACCTCACCACCACCTCAACTCCGGGCCCTGCGGCTGAATCTCGCTTTTAGATCCCGTACTGGCTAGGCGTTACTACCAGAAAGCTCTACCTTCATATCATCAGACTCTCTCAACTCATGTTTCCATATCAAAAAGAGAAAGAGAGCACCCGGCTCTTGAGGGAAGCATTCGAGGAGAGGATGCGAACCGAACACCCCTTCACCACGGAGCAACTGCAACAATTCGATGACTTGAAGGCGCTGCTAGCAAGAGTACCCAAACTGAGCAAAGCCGACAAGGCAAAGGCCAAGGAAGCGGCCAAAGGAGAAATATGCACAGCGAAGCTCGACAAGCAAAGAGAGATGTCGGAAGAAAGGCGACTTCGCTCTTTACAAAAGCGCCACAAATCACCCAAGGACATTCAAAATCCAGAATCTTTTGCTGTAGAGACTAAAGCTTCGCTCACACCAAATTCGCTCTTCCCACTGCCATCATCGTCGCTGTTATGGCCTCGACCTGCACTCCAAGACCCAGTCTCATCCGCAACATCAGAAGTCACCTCCATCACACTCCCCCACCATGTTTGGGTCATCACCCAAACGTCCTTCGGATCCGGCGGCACTAAGAAAACCTTCGCTCTGTGTACCACACTCCTCGCCACTGAGGCAGTCATGGCCCACCTCACTGCTGAACTTGCGAATCGCATTGTTTTATACATACCAGGAGGCGCGAAGGCCGCGCAAAGGACACGTTTCGATTTTAAGACGTACATTCGTACAGACCATGACTTCGGCTTTCAGGCGTGCCTTGGAGGGGGGAAGAAAGTTGCTATTGATGTTAATGCTAGTTGGAAGGAAGGGGTGCCGTGGCAGGGGAAGGTGGGCGATGGGAAAATTTTCGGGGAGGGGTTTGGGGAGGTTACTATTGAGAAAGTCAGGGCGTTTACGGCGGGGTGAGGGTGGTGATAGTCTAACAGGTGTTTGTGAAAAGCTGTCATAGAAAATATGTAAACAGTAGGGGATACTTACGATAATAAGCTAGGTAAATGACAAAGCCGGAAATTCTCCGACATCATACAAACAAGAAGGCTATAGTACACCAGGAACATTGAGATGGAAGCTAATGCTAACTTTCATCTCTTCGTATAATGTAAGGTGTTTTGACATTGTATTCTAGTCGACACTTAAGCGTCCAGATCTTACATCCACATCTCTTGAGACATACATCAACAAGACTTCTACTGCCCATCCCTCTCGGCAAGCATCTCCTCAATATGCTTGTTCAACCAATACCTTCCCAACACCTCCCTACTCATATCCTTCGCCCCCTTAATTTCTCCCGCACACTCCCCCGTCTTACACAAGCAGTTAAAGGGCTGAGCCATACTCCACTCCGTACTCGGATAGAAAAATGTGAGCTCATCGCCCTCCTTCAGCCCTTCTCCATCCTCCGAAACCCTTACTTCCCAGCGCTGCATGTCGAACACTAGGCTGGGCTTGCAGCTGTGGTTTATGTAGACGAGGTCGCAGTTGAGCTCAATGTGGAGGTCGCGCGAAGCTTGGACAGAGGAGTACGCTACGGTGGCTGGTGTGGGATTTGTGATGCGGGCAAAGACTGCGCCTGGGGGGAGGTTGACAAGAGAAACTGAGCGTGAGGTAAAAGCACCTGGGTTGCGTTCTACGTGGAGGAGACGGGAAAGGTCGGGTTTAACCCAAGCGGGAATTTGCGAGGTAACTGTCGACGAAGGTGTTATGACAGGTTTGGTAGACGATTTTCCGTTCGTGTGGGGTGTTGTAGCGGGAGGAGGGGTCGAGGTTACGGCTGCTGGAGACATGGTGGATGACGAGGACTCGAAGTTTGTAATAATGAATCTATGTGTATGGGATGAGAATTATGAGTTAATTTGCTTCGTCAGTCATGTCAAGAGAGGTTATATGGCCGTTCTTTAGTACTGCTTCCCTGGAAGCCGGACGATGGGCGCAACTACACGCTTCCAGACATACTAGGGTCCACATGAAGACGCCATCTCATCCTTTGTGTGGGGATAACGCGGCTTGTTCCAGTGTCATTCCATGTAGTTCCATATTGCCGACGGGGCTTGGTGTCTCTATTCCAGCCTGCTTTGGCGGACGGAGATCCGAGGTACCTAGGTACATATGTACCCAATTGCACGTGAGGCAAGCTTTGCCGGGTATTCAATGTATAATAGCATTACGCGCGGTAAGTCCAGTTTAAGGCGGCACAGCGAGGATCAAGTGGGCTGGGTTCTGGTATATCTGTCGTCTGTCGTGCATGGTGGGGAGCTGCTAGTGACGTGGGTTGTTGAATAGCTTCCAAGTTCTCCGGCTTTACAAATAGCCTCGGCAGTGCGAAAGCACACTAAGCCTAAAACGTCCCACCTAGGTAGGGACTTCTCTAGCAGTCGAGAACTCTAGAGATGTTCTAAGCTGTGCATGCGGCTCCTTGGTACAGAACTTTGGCATACTTAAGGGTATGAGACTTGTAGCGGAGATTGATGCGTGTTGTTATGGGTGTTCAATCACCTATGTACCTATAGAGGTCTTTGTCATCATCGAACATCATCCTCAACCCAGACCAACCCACCTATTTCACATATGTCTGCTCAACGGGCACAACGCCATTCTCGTCACCCTCGACACCCGCCGCATCTCCACTCTGAAGGCCCATCTTGCTTGTATCATATCCGTTTGCGGTGAGATACTCTCTGAACTTTACGTCCTCCTGGTCGATTGTATCCTGGCCGATATGCGGAAGCAGCAACACCAGACCAGCAGCTACGAAGGCTAGAGTAGATGCGACGAAGAAAGGGTTACGGCCTGCAGCTATTTCATCATCACCTGCAGCCTTCTGTAACGCATCGAGAGCATAGGATCCAGCGAACGCACCAATCTTGCCTACGGCTGCTGCGATACCGTAGTATTGGCCACTGTCTACATGTTAGAAGCGGAGGGATGACAAGGCGATGAAAAGACGTACCGAATTCCAGTTGCACAGGTCTTCGACGCAACCAAACCAATGTTATCGCCAGGGCCAAATTCGCCTAGCGCAAGGAAAATCCCATATACCACGACGAATCCAGCAACGTTCTCGGGTTTGTTCAGCCAAGGATAGCATCCAGCCATGATGAATCCGATAATACCCTGCAGCGTTACGCCGATAAATAGCGTCTTCTTAGGGCCCATGGATGGTAGATCTGCAACAAAAGCACCAGCAAGGCAGCCGGGCATGTAAAAGAAATTGATTAGGATGTTCCACGCCAGACTCTTCCATAACGGCGCCGATTCGCCCAGTAGATTGGCTAAGATAGATGTCGCGTAGATACCGAATGAGTAGGCGCTGAAGTCATAGATGAACCAGATGATACTGACAATGCTGAGCCGGAACCAGTAGTACTTGATGATAAGCAACCATGGTGTCTTCGCTTTGGCCAGAGACTCCCGCTTAAATGCCTCTGGCTCTTGTAGCTTCAATCGGAGGTAGAGTAGCGAGAGAGGCGGGATGACACCGATACCAAGACAGATACGCCAGGCGGCGCGTAGATGGTTCTCCCCTGTAGCAAGGACGACGACAGTAGCGACGATGGCGCTGATAAAAAAGGCCAGGTCAATCTGCACGTTGGTGAAGAGGATGAACCATTTGTTCCGTGTGCCTTGCTTGAGTTCGCCAGTAGATTCTGCACAACCGACACTGCCCGCTGGGTACTCTCCACCGATGCCTACCACAAGTCAGCAAATTCAACGAATGCAAACAAGCACAGTTTTGTGTAGCACATGCCTATTCCGAGAAAGAACCGATATACAACGAGCGCCGTCAATAAACCACTCGGACTTCCACCTGCTCCATAAGACGCCGTTCCCAGGATGGCGAAAAGTATGATGATGATGGTCGAAGTGAATAACGACCATTTTCTTGAAAAATGATCAGATGTGTACCCGAAGAACAACATCCCAACGACTGTGCCAGCAAAAGTTATACTTGCGACGTTTGCTTGAGCAGAGGAGTTCGCATACGAATCTGGGTAAATAGTCTTCAGCATCGTGTTGACCGGTCCAATAATCTACAATTCCTCTATCAGCATTTCTGTTCTCACAGTTCCAGTCTTTACTCGTATATAGCGGTGTTGCTTTGGGATGGGGATCGATGTTGTCGCGTTGGAGAATATCTTGTTGTCGCTTTTTGGGTCGGTTTCTGCGTACATTGTTGAGATAGCCATCGCTGAAAAGTCCAGCTCCGCATGCGATCACAGGCCATAACCTTTCCCATCTTCCTTTCTCTGTTTTTGCGACGCTGCCTCTACGTTCGATGTCGCCTTTCTCATCAGTCGCATTGTATAGGCCAGGCTGGACTTCTGCGGCTGAAGCCATGGTAATGTCGCGTGGGGCTTAACCAGAATGCGCTGCAGGAGGGTATTGCGTCACGATGCTCCAGCGCGGTGATATGGTAAGAATTTCGTAGCAACAGCGACAAGCTTTCGTAGGCGAACCCCTCAAGCTTTAAGGGTTCCAAGGTTCACACCAAAACTTGATCTTACTCGCTACCCATTTGCTACCTTTGTGCCACTCACCGCAAAAGACCCTGTGATCACCTTGCTATGGGCCGTATCGGGCTTGGTGCAGACCCGAGGGGTCAACGAACCATTCACAACATGCGAAAGCTTTTCCAATACCCGAGGCGTAGGATTCGGAGGCCCACGAGCTGTTACTCGATACAGCAGGTACAATCTCCGCCGGGAATACCGATCATAAGAGGTTGGGACTACAAAAAGTTGTCAATGATTGCGCGGCCTCCGCCGCTCGGGTATTATGGCTCTCGGGAATAAAAGACCGCAGCCGCTCTTAGGTGAAGAACAGCGCGATCGGTAGTTATGACTTGAAAGTCTTCGAAACCATCCTGGAAGGCGGGCATCGTGTTCAGCTTCAAGCTTTGCCATGCTTTATCTCAGGCGACCGAAGCACCTGCGCGTCACCTAAAGAGGTTAGTTGTACTGACATTGCCGACGCCACACGGAGCTTGTCCTGCAGCTGCTGGAACGAATTGGCATGTGAGCACGCGATCATCAGCATGGCATTCGATGCTCAAAACAGCAGACCCATACTGCATCCGAACATCGGAATCGATTCCGTAATACTTCACTGTGTAGTTTGTAGGGGTAGGCACAATATTATATGCTGATCCAGCTTTGGGGCTACGAGAACCCGGGTTGTTAACAGCGCAGGCAAGATTTCACACCAACCAGGCCACGCAGGTGGCCTTAACGCGCTCCTCTTAGTCTCGCTCAAGAAGCGATAACAACGAGCAACAGACGCTCGGATGAACTTTCAGATCGAGCTGATAACATCCATGCTCATGCAGGTATAGATTGCGGCAAGCGGAAGGAGACGAAGGAACACGAACAACAGCACCGTGCGCGATTGTGTTGAGATCCAACCCGTACGGCATCTCTACGGGAGAACTGTCGGTGATTGAATCAGCAACTATCGACTCCATCTTGCGACCACATCGGACCGATACCTGTGGTTGCGGGCCGAGGAGCCTTGGAAACGTGTAACAAGACCGAAGGATCCACGTGAGCAAGTTGAACCAATGCCCAATCTATGGTTTTGTTGATTAGATGACTACATTATTACATACTCATCTATGTATGTGCTGCGTACAAGAAAAGACATGTTGCATATTGCATTGCTGCAGGGTATCACGCGAAAGACATTAGCAAAGACATGTACCGATCCTTCCTCCCAAAAACAAGATGTCTTTTACTTGTTGTCAGACGTCTTGATGTGCTCAAACGGAATCGATGTTTTTTGGACCGTGGTCGTCACCTGTCCTCGTGAATTCGCCCTGTCCATCTCCATGAACCAGTCGTCACCCTCGCTCTGCGTCAGGCTTTTTGAACTCCGGTTCTCGTTGCTCGGAATGCGGTATAGGTGTCGTAGTGAATCTTGACTGGGGCGGCCGGCGAGATCCATGCCCATTGTTCGGCCTACAGATGAGGCTGTGCTTGCTTTCCGACCTCCAAAGCCCCCAAGAGTGGGACCAATAGAGGAAGCATTGCTCGATTTATGATAATGGTTTATAGGGGATGACTTTTCCCCTGACTTCCGCGGCATTTGATCAGATATCGTTGTGATGACACCCATCTTACTATCCCCTCCAGATGATGTTATCTTTCTGTCACTAAGGCTAATGCCACCGGCATTGGAGTCGAAGCTATCGTTTCTTGTAACATGTTCAACATGTATTTGCACTTCATTGACGACGAAAATCTTGTTGGATGCCAATGTTGCTATGGCAGGCCAGAAGATGGGTATGGAAGCTGTGATGATGGCGAAGTTGACTTCGAGGACGGCGAAGATGTACACTATGGGGGTATGGAAAGACATGTCAAGAACGGGTTCGGTACCCGCTTTGTTGACAGACATGGCGATCATGCGACCGATAGCCACGATGACCACGCTAGTGTGTTGTCAGTACGGTTCCGTTCCGAAGGCACGCTGTCCACTTACACACAGCCTAAGCTGAATAGACCGACCAAGCCTGCTCGGCTTTTACCCGCAATCCTCAATGTGGTTACGAAAGGAACAGGTAGAAGAAGGACCAAAATATCGAGCAAGCAGTTACTGACAGCATGTCCCAAGAACATGTGAAAAAAGTCTTGAGGGTTCTTGCTGCCCCATCCGATGCATGTGCCATCTAATGTTGGATTCCAGTTTTTGGCGATGGGATTGCAGGGGAAAAGCGCGAGAAAGAAGAAGGTCAGTCCCCACAATGAGCATATGACAATCATGACCCAGGTAATGCATCGTGCAAGGCGATACTGAGCATGAGTCGCTGAAGGCGCGGCTTCGGCAAAGAGACGAAGATACTGTATGAGGATAGAAAGCTTGATTAGTGCTGTACTCGCAGTGTAGGCGGCATTTGTCGAGTATATGTGCTGGAATTGATGTTAGCCTGAGTCCGAATAACTATTTAACTTTGATCTAGTACCTTGAAATACGACGTTAGATGCTCAGCATCAAGTGTCCACAAGTGCAGACCGAGACCATCGACTGGCACTGTGAATGATTAGTCACGCCTCGATTGGTGAGATATCGCTATGCATACTCATGCAAACCATGATGTCTCCGATAAAGCTCGCAGCGGCGGCGAGGACCACGAACAAGTCATCCCAGCCCCAAAGACGGTCCTTGATACGGAACCATAACCGCAAGCTCAATGTAAAGATGGCGACTGACTGATGAAGTCAGTACAAAGATGTCTAGAGTGTATAGTTGCTCGATCATCGCACATACCAGGAAAGCAATTGTGAGGCCAAGGATTGTCTCAGGTTCGTTGACATTTGGTAAGTTGGCATTGTCTGGATGTTGTGCTGGATCTGGTAAAAGAGCAGTGCTGGTGCTCATGATTGCGCACTCGACCAGGAGATATTACGGTAAGGCGGAACGGAGGTTGTATCGGTTAGCGATTTCAGATCGATGAAGGTAGTGTAGCTAATTGCGATAAAACTCCATTACATGGTCCCGCCAATATGGAAAGAATGAGGTTGGACCTGCAAGAGACAGTGTTACAATCGACCCGAATCGTGGCCGGGAACGAGGCTGCATCAGACGAGGAGGTGTAGCGGTCTAATACGTTGAACGGTGGGTCTCTCGTGCCGAACGTTCAAGTCATGACATGCGTGCGTTACCCTCCCTACGACACATGGTGTAACCCCTGCTGTCCCGCATGGAGGATCAAAAATGGGGTCGTGCAACTAGCGGCAGGTAAGCCTGTACATGTCCGCATCCCTGCTGTGATAGGTGTGATGATTGCTGCGTAAGGGTTACTTCCCCTCGGTCGTCATGAGACACTGGTACTTGCGTCCCTGACGACGCCTCTTTTTCTAATTGACAGTGTTAGACTAAGAGAGTAACCTATCGTTTACACACTTGACTTCAAACTACAACGCGGGGGCCGCATGGATCCACATCAAAGGGGGCGCGAGCAAGTCATGAAGGTTGTTCGATCGATGGTCGTTCAGCTACATTCTAGCTGAACAGAATGAGGAACTGGTCGACGAGAAAAACATGGTGTGGTGGCAAACGGGCACTCTGCCGACAGTCGAGTTTGATTGGTACCCCGCAAAACAGCCTTGCATCGCGGATGGCTGAAACAAGATAGCCTAGAACTCTGTTGCTTAGGTTTGCTTTAGGTGCTCAATATGCACTCCATTTCTTGATTTTTCTTCTTCTAGCCTTGCTCCAATCCCGCGAAAGGTGCGCCGCAATGCCGCTTGTTCCTGAAGGAAAGAAAGCCGGCTCGATTCTGGGCAGCCAATAAAGCGGATGATGTATACAGGAGACTCGAGTATATCTTACACAGGGGATCCCTTTGAAGATCCAATCCTTTAAGAAGGAAGCTCCCGTTGGTGGCGTCGCTCATAAGAATGGGAACATGGGAAGGAGCATGATGTGGAATGAATGGTCGTTGGAACACTGACGGTCCGCAAGGGTAGATGACTCGGTTTCACTCCTCTCCGGGGCCCACCACTCGAAGCGAGCAACTATAGCCAGTACCCCTGTTTGCAACGTCTCATGGCTACGATGACCACAGCGGCGATGGTGATCTCGGCCGCGCCGTATGGCTAACGAATAGTTCGCATGGCATTTGTAAGTCGTTAACCAGTGCCAATCTCGACTTAGTTGGACGCGAACTACAGTTTCGCAAAGGTTATCGGGGACAACTAGCCGTCGAACGCGCGCGGGTTCGACGGGGCTTTGCCGGGCATGACGCGACGACGGTTCTGTAGCGGCGCAGCGATAGTCAAGGTAGCATCCCGTTCTGTCCCATTTCTTTTTTGACCTCCTATCGGGAATGGCTATTTCAGCCTGGAGCCCTCGGGGTTGCAAACCATTGAGGACTACGCCTCGGGGACATATCGGCAAGGGAAGCCTGCAAGCGCAACCCCACTGGATTTGGTGGAGGCCGCCGGGCCTCTTCCAGCGACTCATGCTTCTAGGAATCTTACGACTCCTCAATACGGTGTACGTGTTGCTATAAGGGAGTCGTGGTAAGTGCGTGCTTGCTGCACAATGGGTCAGACATCATAAGAAGAGCCAACGCCGCAGCAATTACCAGTCACCGTGCCTTCTTGTCGCCCCAATTTTGCTGGCTCGTATCAACGCAACGCTGCTCACATAACCCACCCGGCAGTCTGTATCCATGATGAGGTCAGATGGCGAGCGATGAAACGAAAGGGTGTAGGGGGAGCGTTGACGAAGATGCATGGGTCATGAATGACCGTCAAGGGTCTGCAAAAAGCATCCGAGATCAACAGGGCAGTTGCCCAACGTCGTCGCGTAGCAACACACCCTTCGGCTCCGACTACCCAAGGCACAATACGATGTCTGGACTCTGGAGCTATATTGCTCTTTCTCAGCTATCCTGACTGTACAGCTTACATCTCGGCATAATTGCTTTCTTATCGCTACAAAGATGAGGAAGAGAATTAACGCTTCAATCACAACAGGGTGTACACAGTAAGCGTGGAATCACGCGCGCCATCGTTCGAGGCCATACCACAAACGCAGTATCACTCTCACTACTGCACATGCTCACATTACCGGGGTTGTTTTTAGGGTGAGAGTCTGGTTGGGGAAGGACGGAAAACCTACTGCATCTACAACTCCCACCACTCGTGGGAACCAACTCGTTTGCGCACGCCTTGACCACTTCGCGTACATCACACGAAAGGCTTGGTTTCGTCACTAAACAAAACGGTTACGTTTTGGGTGCATCAGGAATTCAAATCGAGCGTTGTGCGACGGCCAATTTACCTTTGTCGGAGGGAAGATCTGTAGATTTGATTGCAAATGCAGTCAAGCGCCCCAGTCATTCCAGTCATTAGTTGACCGTTTGATCCACACTGACCCGGACCCTGGTTCCCAAAAAGATCCGGTGGCTATCCTCAACGGTTAGAAACTCAACATGGCTCTTCAGGCGGTTCCCGTTCCCGCTGGCTGCCCACTTCATGGATGTCACTGATGCGTCCAACGGCGAACCGAGATTGCCAGGCTCAGTCGAGCTCGAATATGTCGCTTCTCTATGGGATCGCTTCCACATACATCTATAACATACTATACTGTACATACCCATTCAAAAGGTCTCGATATTGATCCTGCATCATGATGAGTAGCCTTTTGCCAGATGGTTTCCACTAGGACTCGGGCCGTCAGAGCGTTACCTTGAACAGATGGTTCTCCGACACTGTTCTTGAACCCCTCCTGAATATCCACTGTATGACCCAAGAGCAGGTTCACCTTGCGTGACGACGGAACTGGGAGAAACACGCGACTCGTGGCCGCTGCCAGTGCACCCGTTTAGTCGGACGATAAACGTTCCGGTGGTAAGGTCCCACATGCGGCTGCTTAGAGAACATATGAGTAAATGAAGCCAAGGTTCGCGCTGGGTTTTGACCTTGGCCTTTCCACATTCGGGCTTATCATGGTCACCCAAGTCGATCTTATCTTCTACCCCAAGATCTAGAGCAAAGCCGGAGCAATTACGGCAGGACGTCGGTTTCTGCGTCATCAGCCTGTGCTGAAAGGACGTTTCTCACCTCATCCCTTGTAGTACAGCCGCCAAGTATCCGAGAGATATTAAAAACACGACGTCTAAATAATTCGCAGCTCCAAAGCAGCGACGAAGCCTGGTCTAATCACGGAACTTCCATGCCCAGTAAGCCTGGCCATAATGTTATTAACAGTCCTGCTCTCATGTTGTCGGATATACACATGCCAGTCAACATTCATACAGGCAGCTCACACGCGATCTCAAAATGGATACACATACGATTCTCGATACTGAGCTGAACACCGTATTGCGACTCAACGGGATGCCGGCAAACTCATCTCATCATGAATGCAACCTACTCGGAGGTTAACTCGAAAAGAGTGTAATTGTGTTATCAAGGGATGGGGGGCGCACGTCCAAGCACTAAACACCGTTCCACTTCTATATGTTATACAAGTCAGACTCCCCAGAGACGTCTTTCCTCTCGTCAGCATCACACCAGAGGCTCTGATGAAATAGTCGGAGTATCGACACCAGCGCCATCAACTGTCTGAATGCCCGTACTGGAGCCACACCAGCAGCTGTCGATGCACTCGTGGCGGCAGAGACTCAGGAACGGCACTTGCGCCCGCGCCTTGCGCAGATCGTGTGTAACGGCTTGATCGAGGAGGCATACGAGAGGTGGGAGAAGGAGGAGGCGATGGCAGAATGGAATCACGGAACGTTGCGTCGTGAGCCGCCGATAAGGGGCTATAAGCGTTGGCGGTGCGAGCAAGCGTGTATCTGTATGTGCGTAAAGGGTTTACAGCTAGTGGATGGACTTTCATGGCGCAAGTAGCTGATAAATGAACACCACGCCCCATCAAGATGATGATTCATCTTTATTAACGTTCTTTGCTCGAGACATTGTTCTCCATGCTGATAGCCTCAATCAAGCCACGACCGTGTCTTCTCACAGTCTTCAATAACAGCCTGACGATGCATCTCACTCCTCGGAACAAACTCCACCGCAAAAGGCTCGCTACCCAACAACAGTCCACCATGAAACCCCGTCTCGACACTCATGTCCAGCTCCCCTTTCGCTCTCACATCAAAAGCCCAGACAAGCTTAGCCGCCATAGCCAAGAACCCATTCTGTGCAAACAGATTACCAGGACACTGGCGACGGCCACTACCAAATGCATAAATCAGTTTCCGACCTTCTGCCTGGCATTCCTCGACCGAAAGATCGGTGCCGTAAGGGTTTGCGAGGTAGCGGTCGGGATTGAAAGTGTCGGGTGAGGAGAAGAGGTTTGGGTCGTGCGAATCAACCCAGATGTTCTGGAGGATGGTCGTGCCCTTGGGAATATGGTAGCCGCGGAAGATATCGTCTGCATCGAGGGTGTGAGGGAGGTTGACGGTGGCCACTGGGCGCCAGCGAAGAACCTGCTTGCGTTTAGTAGTTGTACGAACAGCTTGAAGAACAGAGGACCTACCTCGAAGAAACACGCCTTTAAGTATGGCAACTTGTCCAGATCTTGCGCACGAGGCGGCTTGCCTGCCTCGCAAACATCATCTACTTCGGCTTGTGCACGCTTCAAGATCTTGGGATAAGCGCCTAGGACCTTGATGAAGTGCAAGGAAGTGAGATACGTGGTATCGACAGCTGCGTCGTAGAGGCCTCCGCCTAGATATGCGAGCTGGTGGTCGTCGAAACCAGTCTTACTGTCCTGCTCCTGAAGCAGCCTCGCCATCAGAGACAGAAAGTCCTTTGGCTTAGCATTCTGACCCGCCTCGTGGAGCTTCAATTCCTCTTTAGCCGAGTCCAACATGATCTTGTAGAAGTACTGTTGATTCTTGCGCAGCTCTGTGGCTTGACCCTTCCATTTAGCCAGGAAAGCCGGTACGTACTTGAGGATGGGGAACATGTTGATTGGAGGGGCGGATCCGGGGTTCAGCAGCTCCAGCCAGTTTTTCTGGTTGTCATAGAACAGCTTGATGAGATCTTTGTCCTTCTGTGCTCCTCGATGGCCGCAGATTGCTGTCAACGGTGTGCCCATGGCCCAGTTGTGAAGATGATCTTCCCACTTCTCAGGTGACATGATAAGCCTATAGGCGAAATACGCTCCTGCTGCATTCTGCAATGGCAGGGCTTGCTCGCATCCTGCAGGACCGAGCAACGATCTAACCGCCGACCGATATCTTTTCAAATAAGCGTCATTCTGCAAGAAAAGAATGTGTTGCGTGTCCTGAACAATGTGTTCTCGGAAGATATAGTCAGTAGGTCGGCCAGAGTAAATGTTGCCTCGCTTCTCGAGCAGCTCACGAACGACCTCAGCACTGTTGAGAACGACGAGGTTTAAGGGACCCGCTTTTAGCCCGACGATGTCGCCATAGGTTTGACGCCATTCGGAGAACTTGACGTGGAGCTTGTCGGAGGCGAAGTGGTGCACGTTTCCGATCAGAGGGAGGCAGGGCGGTCCTGGAGGGTAGTATTTTGGCGGAAGGGAGCGTAGTGAGAAGCGTATGATGGAAACGATGGTATAAATCAACACCAGTCCTATGGATGTCTGGGTCAGGAACGTTTTGTCGATGTCCATGTTGGCCTTATTGCACTTCCTTACTGGCCAAAGGTTGTGTTGTTGCTACTTCACACATACTGTCCATGCGGGGTTTTAAGGAACAGTGAACAATCCTTGCAGTTGATTCCCCATAAATGTCAGCATTGCGGTTTGTACTGCATATTTGCAGGGTTGATTGATCCTTCGGTTTCTAGCGCCAAGAATGGTCTATCTTCCGCGGCTGTCACCTTGTACACCCTGGTCACGATAAACGCAGCAGCAGCAGTATGCTGTTTCCAAACAGTATGTATCTTTCGAGGTGAGTATTCCTTCTCGGAGTATCTCTGATAAACCTGCGGAGGAGTTACAGAAAGGTATACATTGTGGTCCAGTCGTAGTGTCAAAGTATGTTGGAAATGATGTCTGATCGCACGAGCACTACTTAATGAGCGATTTAGAGGCCTTGTAGATCTTACGTTGTTCTCGGTGGTAGCATGTTTGATTCTGTCTGTCGGGCGGGGTCTGTGGGGAAGAAGCTGAATGTGCACATAAGCCGTTGTTACTGTAGGAGGGGTCATGGTCGGGTAATTGCACATATACATGCACGTTCAACATCTTCTCCACAATTTCATGTAGTTCCACTTCATCCCACTATCAAACTCCCTAATAATCAGGCAAGTTTTTCCAAAAAAGACCGTGGATCAAACTTTCACTCCTGCTTTCCTATAACCAGCTCTCTTTGCTTTGTTGCATCTCTTCTCAATGCAGTACTTTGTACATACGTGTCGATCATATCAAGTTTTCTCAAAACGGCTATCATAGCGACCACAACAAATAGGTCTGCCATGGCTGCCAGAACTGCTAGGGAGTACAGAGTCTCTACGGCTGAGGTACCAAAATACGAGTATGATGAGGACAATGAAACTTGACTCAGTTCACTGTTCCTACGCCAGTTCTCTACTGCCGCTTAGGTCTATGATGCACATACTGCTCGCATCTATGCATGTTGTCTAGATTTCAGCCGCCACAGAGCCCTCCCACTAAATCTGTGACAAATATTGTGAGGCATTTAGCGTCTGATATTGGAAGAGGAATATGCGAAATTAGACCTAAAGCTTACGAATGCTAAAAAAAGAGTCTCAAGCCGACGACATGCAAGCAATAAACGGCGAACGGAGGGAAGGAGACATGGTGAGAGGAACGCACATGTTTCGAATAATAGCAACGTACAGATGATCGGAGTATTGAACAAAGATAAATCGAGTGACAAGAACAACGTTCGGTATCCTATACATCCCATTCTTTCAATCTCTCCAAGTCCTTAATTACACACCCCTCTCTCTCACCATCCCATCTAAGCAGTCTTCCTCCACTGACTCCAAACCCCCAGTAGCGAACTTGTCGTACCCGCCAATCCCACAATTCCATCATCCAAGTCAACCCAGCCCAGCGCCGAGCTAGGAATAGTGATATCGCAGAGATCACTAATCAACTGCACCTTCACAGCGTTAAGCTCCTTCTGCAGCTTCTTTGTCTCAACTACCTTCTCCGGGTCAGACGAAGAAGTAATAGTCTTGGAGTGCTGGAGCAGGTTGTAGTACGAGTACAGGCCGGAGGCAATGGAAAAGGAGATTCCGGCGAACCAGGCACGGTAGCCTTCGCGGAGGAGACGTGGGGCGAAGGAGGATTTGCGGATGGATGTTGCGTCGAGCTGGGGACCTGTTAGTTTCCTTATCTCCTAATGACGTCGCGCAAATATATGAGCATCACATACCACACAAGCATTATCACACAGCATGTAGAACGCATATCCTAGCTGCCTTCCCACGGCGGTAAACCTCAACACGGGGTCCATAGTCTTCGCATCACTGGCCACAGCCGCAGCGCGGAAGTGCTCGACAAACTTGCCCACGCGCATCAACTTGCGCGTCGCGCCGAAAGTCTTCTTGGTCGCTTCATACGGGGCGATGGACGAGGCGGGCTTGTTCGTGCGGTACAAGTACCATGCTAGGAAGCGAGAGAAGTATTGGAGGGTACGGAGGACTTTATCGCGTCCGACTGGAGGTTGTTGTCAGCAGATATTGGGTTATGGGGATTGAGTCGAGACATGAATGATACAAGGGGGGCAAAGTAGCGTACCGGTCGTTGCAACGAACTTGAGGTAATGCGACACCGTCGGGTGATAGACAAGCGCATCCGCAACCATCTTATCGGCTTTGCTGCTTCCAACGAACAAGCTGAGGATATATCGCGAGGGAGAGAAGTCCAGCTTCAAGTCGTCGTTTCCTGTTTCCTTCTTGTCCGACTAGGATGCGCTTGGTCTGGAGATGAGGTTTAGGGGTAGTTGGACGTGAAGAAGGAACGTATGGGGTGTGTTAATGCGGAGATGGTGCAGTGCGGAAGCGCAGGGAGGTTCGGGCTTTGATGCTCGATCGCGTTTGCCGGGGAAAGAGCGACCGACCTCGGCAACTCGATCCATCTGCGTCACGAGCAACGTGACTGGGCTTGGTAATTCTTCCCGTCTGCACATGCGTCTGGTAGCATGTGAATATAAAGCATGGCTGGCACTTGGCGTGGAGTTATGGCTGTCGCAATGCATCATGTCTTCAGCTATTGCAGGGAGAGGCCTCTTGCACATGTTCCATTGTTGTCGCGACTCGTCACGACTGACTAGTAGAGTACCAAATATTTTACATGTTGAAAACGACTTTTCCACCTTGATACCCTAGGCATATCTGCCAGATCCCAAACGCCGATGATGCTGCCCGATTAAACCTTGTAGAAGCAGAATGCATGGTAAAAGTCTGCTGCCTCCAACTCCTCTTCCGAAGTCAGTAGTCGACCAGTGTTGCGATCCCTGACCTTCATGACCTCACTTAGGGGACCCAGAATAGGGTCATCCTTTTGCTCTTCCCAGACCTCCCTGAAAGGCTTGCGGTACTGAAGCTCGAGATTAAAGTCCTCTGCTAGTGCTCGGAAAGCTTCCCAGGGAACTACGTACTCGGGCGCCTCTACAGCTTCAGTGAGCCAGTATGAGTACTTCCAGCCATACGGAGGACGGAACACGCCATCAGGAGGTGTCTTGCCGGGGAACTTGACGCTGTAGATACTGTTGCCAAAGTTGAAGCCCTCATCTTCAACCTCGCCGTCTTCTTGTTCCTCCTTCTCCTTCTCCTTCTCCTTATTCTTCGACTCTCCAGACTTGTCGTCGTTCGTGTGCTCCGTATCAGCGGGCTTGGGGCTGTCAAGACTCTTCTCAGGATCCCAGTCGTCGTCGTCGTCGCTTGCAAAGGCCGGACGGTCATCGTCGTCATCGGCACCATCTACATCAGGTGGTGCTGTGCCCTTGGCCTTGTGATGCTCGATGACCTTCTGCGACAGCACGTCCGAGTTGGGTATGCAGCCAATGAACCGTCCTCCCTTCTTCAATGCGCCTGCGACATTTCGTAGCATGCCTCTTGCTTTGGCCTCGCTCTCGAAAGCGTAGTGCATGCAGAACATCATTGTGACCATGTCCCAGCCACCACCGCCCCAACGCTGGCTCATGGCGTTACCCTGGCCAGCTCCCGGATCAATGCCGACTTCCTTGATGATGGGTATGTCGCCCAACCACTCCCCGAAGCAGTCTTTGGCATAGAACTCGCCATGAAACAGTCGCCGGTTCTTCTTCTGCATCTGGGCAAATCTGTCTTTGGCCTGTTTGATCGAAACGTCTGCGGGATCGCATCCAACATACAGCTCTACCTTCCTCGACTTCTCCCACTTGCCCAGATCACCACCCTTTCCACACCCGACATCAAGGATCTTGAGATTCCGCTCGTCGCCAATGAACTTCTGGATGATGGACGACTTGACCCAGTTGTTGAAGCTGCGCAGTCCCTTGATCTTGCTGTCTGTGTTGCGCCATTCACGACCTCGCTCCGGGACCGAGTTGTAATGTTGTTTGACGACGTCGTGGACACCTCTCTGTGCGGCCTCCTGCTGTGCCCTCCTAGCCGCTTCTTCTTCTCTCGCTTGCGCACGCTTTCGGGCGGCTTCGCGGTCCGCGGCTGATACTCGGGCACCCGCCCCAGGGCGCTTTCGCTGGCGGGGTGGTGATCGTGACGGCGATCTCGAGGGTGAGCGCGCGCGCTTTCTGCCTTGGTCGTTGCTCGCCATGCTGGAAACTATTGTAGTACGCGTCTGAAGGCCAGCCTCGAAGTGAGACGCGTTTGATGCACGTCGGTAGTCTTTGTAGTAATGCGATGGGCGTGCAGGAATCGATTTTGTGTCAAGATCGAATCTTGAAACCTCGTATGATGTGGAAAGAGAGTGAGAAGGTGAAATGAGCGACTCTGCGTAGCTTCAGTGGTTCTAGTTTCCGCTGGTCGACCGCCCAAGGGCCGTGCGCGAGCTTTACGTCGGAAGTCGAGCGGCGGACAGAGCCTCCATCATCATCATATCAACATCGCACACGACACGCCCTGCCCACCTTCACCCACCACCGAACGCCCCCTCACATCTCAAAGAAGCGTCCAAGATGGGTGACCCGCAATTCGCCAAGTACCCTGACCTCCAGCTGTCGCAGCACATCTTCCAGCTCACCAATCCCGCCGCCTCCAAACAAGCCAAGCAATCCGCCCTCAAGTCGGTCCAAGATGCCATCACCGAGAACAAGATGGCGCCGCTCTACCGGTACTTGGCTCACCCGGTAGAGGGTGTCTTGAATGCACAGGGCGAGGGCAGCTCAGACCAGCCAACCAAGAACCGGAGACCGTCTGCAAGCTTAGCGACTATGCTTGCCACACGGAATCCCTCATTAGAAGTGCCGCTATCGTGGGACGAGAAGCTGTACGAGAGCCTCAAAGCAGAGAGCGAGAAGGAGCTGGAGGCGATACAGAAGGAGGAGGAAGAGGCCGAAGAGAAGGCAGGCGAGACCGAAGTACAAGCGGCGAGGGGCAAGCGCGCAGAGCTCTACAACCGCATAGGCGACAAGGTATGAAGAGAAGTGGATGTGGTCACATGAATGACATCTAACCAAGATTCAGGACAAAGCCATTGCCAGCTACGAGGCCATCTTCGAGAAGACGGGCATCCTAGGCACCAAGATCGACCTCGTTCTTGCCATAATACGCGTTGCGCTCTTCTTCGGCGACAGGATACTGGCCAAGAAGTCGATTGACCGGGCAAGCGCATTGGTAGAGAGTGGTGGTGACTGGGATCGTCGCAACCGCTTGAAGGCATACACTGGTCTACACTACCTCACCGTGCGATCACACTCACAGGCCGCCCCGTTGCTCCTTGACAGCTTGTCGACATTCACCAGTTACGAGTTGTGCAGCTACTCAAACCTCGTCGTTTACGCTATCCTCGCCGGCTCTGTATCGCTCAAGCGTGTCGACTTCAAGTCCAAGGTCGTGGATGCGCCTGAGATCAAGGCTATCGTTGGAACTTCAGAAGAGAAGCTCTCGGCAATCACTGGTCAGGCATCGGCAGGACCAACAGCTGGTGACGAAGAGATGGGCGATGCGTCAGGCTCAACAGCGACACCAGTACCCACCCTTGTCAATCTCACCACCCTCGGCGGACAACAGGAGAAGGAAGTACCTGTCGACTTCACACCGCTGTCGAAGCTTGTCAAGAGCCTGTACGAGGGCGACTACAAGACCTTCTTCGGCGCTCTTGGTGAAGTAGAGACCAACTTCCTCAGCCAGGACCGTTACATGTACGAGCACCGTGGCTGGTACGTGCGTGAGATGCGCCTGCGGGGATACCAGCAGCTTCTCCAGTCATACAGAGTTGTCGGCCTCGAGAGCATGGCTAAGGACTTTGGTGTCACGGTTGACTTCCTCGATAAGTAAGTGGCATCCCACGCCTACAACCTAGTATTATTTACTAACAGCAAACAGGGACCTCGCCCGATTCATCGCTGCCGACCGCATACCCTGCACCATCGACCGCGTCAAGGGCATCATCGAGACAAACCGACCCGATGACAAGAACAAGCAGTATGCCGACGTGGTCAAGCAGGGTGACCAGCTTATCACCAAGCTACAGAAGTACGGCCAGGCCGTTAGGCTGAGGGGCAGTGAGCGTGGCTAGATTCAGCCATGACGAGTGCATGTGTAATGATCTTGAGGGCATTGTAGACTTAGACAACAGCGCAAAGACCGCTGAATGAAAAGCATACCATGACTTGTCCGCGCCTGTCCTGTTTCAGCTTCCCCGCGTCGCATTGCCATATTCGCGATACGGCTCTCCAGGGCTAGCTCCGATATCTCCGGGGGTTGCGGCTCAACCAGAGTGTCATGAACCTGCGGTGAGATAACGCAAAAGCAATATTCCTTTTAACCTCGCGACAAGCCCACGCGGTTTTTCAGGTCCTCGAATACCACTCCTGCACCCACGCTTACATTACATCGCTCGTAACAAGCTCCAACCCAAGCAGTCGGTTGAGCGCCCGCTAGGGTGGGGTCATCGCCTCAAGCAGCCGCCGATAAGCATCTATCAGGGTCCATCAACATGTCGCCGTCATCGGCTCGGGTGTGTGCCCGTTCACTTCGCCCTCAAACCATGGCAAATGGCCGAATTGGTAGCAGCGTGGGCTCTAGAGGTACTTAAATCCCGCTGCTCTTTTTATATGCCCGACGAGTAGAGTAAGAGAATGGCACATCCGCAACGCGCCGAGCTATGGAGGGGCAGCCTCGTAGTGGCTCTGCTCTACAAGTAGTGGGGCACCACGCGACGCAGCATAAAAAATATAGACCAGCCATTGACGCACATCTTCTACGTGTTTCGAGTACGTCGCGGGATTGAGTAGCGCTGAGAGATATACTTTTCGCCTGAGCTAAGTTATAGTCTGGACGTGTGCTCACCACTTTAGTCCTCTATAGACCATTCACCTCTTCCACCCCTCAAACCCTATCACCATTCCTCGCTGGACGCTTACCGGTCCAAACTCATATTCCGCCGTCGCATCTTCCACAGAGTCGAAACATCATGTCCAAGGCACCGCAGAAGGTGTTGCAGATTGGCAACATCAACCCACACGTCAAGGCAGCCAAGTATGCCGTCCGTGGTGAACTAGCCGTCAAGTCGGAGGAGTACCGCGCCCAGTTGGCAAAAGGCGAGGGCAAGGACCTTCCTTTCGACACGGTCATCGCGGCCAACATTGGAAACCCACAGCAGCTAGACCAAAAGCCCATCACATTCTTCAGGCAGGTCGCGAGTATACTCGAGAACCCTGGCCTGTTGGAGCACGAGGACGTTCTGCTCAAGAGCCTTGGATACAAGTCGGACGTGCTTGAGCGCGCGAGGAAGCTGCTCAAGGAGGTCAAGAGCGTTGGCGCATACAGTCAGAGTCAGGGTGCACCAGGCATCAGGCAGAGCGTTGCAGAGTACATCGAGCGTGCGCATCCTACTGTATTCATATTTGAACTCGGCTGACCGAAAACAGGACGCGATGGCTACCCGGCCAAGTTCGAGGATATCTACCTCAGCAACGGCGCCTCGTCAGGCGTCAACACTCTCCTCCACACCATCTGCGCGAAGCCCGAGACCGGTATCATGGTCCCAATCCCACAGTACCCGCTCTACACCGCGACCCTTTCCGTCCTCGACGCTCGCTGCGTACCATACTATCTCAATGAAGACCAAGCATGGGGCACATCACTTGACTCGATTGCGACTGCTTACGAGCAGGCTGTTAAGGAGGGCACAGATGTCAAGGCCATCTGCGTTATCAACCCAGGTAACCCCACTGGAGCATCACTGCCCGCTGAAGACATCAAGGCCGTGCTCAAGTTTGCCGCCGAGAAGGGTCTCGTCGTAATCGCAGACGAGGTCTACCAGACCAACGTCTTCATCGGCGAGTTCATCTCTTTCAAGAAGGCTCTTCGCGACTTGCAAAAGGAATCTCCAGGCCAGTACGACCACCTCGAGCTCGCTTCTCTGCACTCGGTGTCCAAGGGCATGGTTGGCGAGTGCGGTCACCGAGGTGGTTACTTTGAGCTTATCGGCTTCGACCCAGAGGTTGCGCAGGAAGTCTACAAGTTCATCTCTATCCAGCTGTGCCCACCCGTGTTGGGTCAATGTATCGTGGAGATGATGGTCAACCCACCAAAGGAGGGCGAGCCAAGCTATGAGCTGTACAAGCAGGAATACGATGGCATCTTCAACGGACTGAAGAAGCGCGCCTATGCCTTGTATGAGGCATTCAAGCAGATGGAGGGTGTCGAGTGCAATGAGCCACAGGTGCGTATCCCACGGTCTGCCACACACAACACAGCTAATCTTATCAACAGGGCTCCATGTACCTTTTCCCTACCATCCACCTCCCAGAGAAGGCTGTACAACAAGCCAAGAAGGAAGGTCGCGCGCCGGATGAGTTCTACTGCTTCCGCATGTTGGACGCCACTGGTGTCTGCGTCGTTGCCGGTACAGGATTCGGACAGAAGGAAGGCACACTGCATTTCAGGACAACTTTCCTCGCTCCTGGAACGGACTGGACTGGCCGTATCGTCAAGTTCCACGAGGAGTTCATGAAGGAGTTCAAGTAGACGTGATAGCAGATAGCAATCCCCGGAAACTGTGACATAGATTACTGTCTTGACGAAATAGATTTCATGAACAACACTGCTTTCTTCGTGATTCTTTAGTCTCTTCGTGCGCCTTGTGCTGTAATCGATGTAGGCCTTAGTGATGGCGGGGGCGGGGTAAGGACGATTCATACATCCGAGGATTATCGCGACATCGCAACTGCCGTGCATCGTACCTGAATGGACCCTTGTCTTGGCTTATGCTCCATGACATGGAACATGTCTATAGCCCCACACCAGTGCTCATCGATATGTACATCGCGCGCGTATTCATTCCGCGTTCTCTTTTGTTTCCTCTGCTTGCATCCCTAGACACTATTACATAGCTCACGCGCGATTCCTATCATCAGCTTCTTGCCACCTACGTAGCATTCATCGTCATCATCATTATTATCATTGTGATCTGCGCGCACAGTAGCATCTGTCAGACCGCAACTATGACTTCCAAACTCGAATCCCTGCCCAACGAGCTCCTCGATCTGATGTTCCATCTTACCCCAGACCGGACCACTCTGCACTCCCTCTGCCTCGTCTCGCGCTCCATAAACCGCCTCGCAACCGCTCACCTTTACACACACATTACCCTCCTCGGCGACGACTTCAAGTACTTACGTCCCCTGGCCCTCTTATTCTGGACCTCACCTCCCCACCGCGAAGCCGTCCGTTCCTTCGCTGTGCATCACGCTTATGGAGGGAATCTGGATCCGTGGCCTAAGCACGTGAGACAGGAGGAGTTGAAGGAAGGGGAGCTGGAGGGAATTATCAGGTGGAACGTTGAAACCTATGTGAACAAGGGAGATTGGGAGAGGTGGTATGAAGAGGTGAGGGATGGGAGTGATAGTACGCGGATTGCGAGTTTGTTGCTAAGGAGTTGTCCGAGGTTGGTCAGGATGCAGTTACCGGGATTTGAACTTGTGGATCCGGGCGCGAGGTGAGGGAGATTTGGATCGATGCTTTGAACCGTCTAGCTTGCAGCAATCGCTCTCTGCAGCGCAGTGTAGGCGTCTCGCTCAGGAACGGAAATGAACGACTAAGTGGAAACCCTGCTGGAAGTCTGGTACCGCCGATCTGTCCCGTTCGACTGGCGCTTCTTTCTTGGTTTCGTACACCGGTTCAGGGCCTTCGCCATATTCGATGCGGTATGGCGAACGAAAGTACCTGCATATGATACGGCACATCGTCGCAACCCAGCATCACTTCGATTTCGATAAAGCGCACTGTCTGCCACACGATAAGATCGGTGTTTTGGCAACAGCAAAGGCCATGGTCTTGGAGTACGACGAGAGGATCTTGAACTGCCGATAATATCTTCAGTATGTCATCATTGCCTCTGGCCCCGTAACGGCACGAGACAATACTCGGAGCGCGCGCAGGACGAGAGCTGAATGTAACTTCGGTGATCCAATCAAACGATCAAAGGATGATAGAAGAGACGAGTCCACTACCGTCTAGCTACACATGTCCGGCATGATCCACAACAATGATTGGAACAGGAAGAGGTACTCTAAATTACGTGTCCCTACAGCCAGATCTGTCAGGGTCTTTGAGTTGTGTGCGGTTCCATTCGCTATCCATATTTGAATTGGACGCAAAGAATCTTCTCTACCGCGGTACCGTACCTGCATCCTGTGGAAACACGACGACACACTCGTAATGCAATAATCTCTTAACAATCCTTTGTTTGTTGTATGGATAGAGTGGATATGTTGAGCTAAGTAATGTCAAAGGTGTCTATAAAACAGGATCAGTGCAACGAGGTTTTGAGAGCAAACTGTGTGTTGGGCTGGAAGCAACGTGGACGCGGTACCACACCCTAAGTCTGGAAGAATTTTTGCTGAGCAGCAGCTGTGAAGAAAAGTTGTTGCCTGCTCTCTTCCCTATCCTCACTCTTCAGTTCACCGCAAGAATATTGCGGTAACTTCAATTAATTTTTAATAATGTCTTCTTCATCTTCCACAACAACCATAACTACTACAACGGCGGAGCGCAAAGTCGACTTTTCCATTATTGAAGAAGAATTGGGATCCGATCCGCTTTCTAAAGTACACCAAACCTTCAACAATGGTTGCAACAGGAATAGCCTTTCCCGGCGCCTCAGCCGCCCTACACTACCTCCTTCCCTCCCCTCTCAGACCCCTTCCGCCAAGTGGAAACGATCCGAGGGCTTTTGGCGCTCTTTCGTCGCAATATGCCTTCCGCTTCTCCTCTCTGCGCTCGAGGGAAGCGTGACCAATACCGCGCTTCCGACCATCTCTGAAGCGTTGGATCTCGGCACCAAATTCTCCTGGGTTGCAACTGCCTTCCTGCTCGCAAGCACCATTTTACAACCCCTATACTCCCAGTTTGGAGATATGTGGGGAAGGAAAATGCCTATGATGGCTGCTGTGGCCGTCTTTGCTGTCGGTTCTGCAATCTGTGGTGGTGCGCATAATGGCGCTGTACTGATTGCTGGACGAATCGTCCAAGGCCTGGGAACGGGCGGCATCGATCTATTCGCTGAGATGATTCTCTGTGACATTGTCCCCCTGAGAAAGAGAGGCCCGTACTTGGCTATCAAACACGTTACTTTCGCTATTGGCACCACTCTCGGTCCGCTCCTTGGAGGTGTTTTCGCAGAGCACGGCTGGAGATGGTGTTTTCTCATAAACATACCGGTTTGCGCCATCTCCTTGGTGGTAATCTGGCTATGGTTAAATGTCGGTGGTGGTATTGACACTGCCGAAGTATCCGTCAAGGAGGAATTGAAGAAGGTCGACTACGTGGGAAGCGGCATGCTCACTGGCTCCGTCCTCATGCTACTCGTCGCACTCAGCACAGGCGGCGCACCAAGACCTTGGTCTCACTCCTCCGTGGTCGTTCCAATGATATTTGGTGTCCTTGGGCTGGTAGGATTCGGCTTCTGGGAACGCTGCTCCTACTGCAAATACCCCATTATGCCACCCCATATCTTCTCGAACCGCACCACCAACATCGCCTTTGCACTCACCACCATGCACGGCTTCATAACCTACGGCTTCCAATTCTACCTCCCACCCTTTTTCCAAGCCGTCAAGGGCTCCTCGCCTACACAATCGGGTGTAGAAGTCATGCCCACAACCCTCGTCGTCGTCGTTCTAGCAGCAGTCGGTGGCCCCTTACTGAGCTTCTGGGGCAGATACAAACCCATGCACATTGTCGGATTCTCCCTGACAACCCTCGGCTTAGGCCTCTGCACACTTCTCGAAGCCAGCACCTCGATCAGCGTTTGGCTTACCCTCCAACTCGTCACAGCAGCAGGTCTCGGCATAGTTATCAGCACTATGCTTCCTGCTGTTCAGGTAAAGCTTCCTGAGTCTACGACTGGTGCGAGTGCAGGCTCCTGGGCTTTTCTTCGTGGCACGGGTTCACTCTTTGGTGTCGCGATTCCTGGTGCCGTCTTTAACGTCCGCTTCGCTTGCCTTCTCCAAACAATCTCTTCTGAATCTGCCCGCGCTAAACTTGCCAACGGGCAAGCCTACCAACGCGCAACCGCTTCTTTCATCGCCACACAAGCTACATCCCCAATAATCAAGGTTGAGATTGTCAACGCCTTCACCAAGAGTCTCAAGTGTGTGTGGATCGTTTTCGCTATACTCGCTGGCCTGGGCTTCTGCTTGACATGGTTTGAGAAGGAGTATAAGATGCGCCAGGAGCTTAACACGGCATATGGGCTCAAGCCAAAGAAGGTGGCGGGTAGCGCGAAGGCCAGTCCTAGCGGAATGGATACGGGCGTTGTCACACCTGAGAATATTGACGAGGAGGAACTGGGTACAAAACCTATCGGATTAATGGCTGCGGACAATCGACGTCTGTTCGAAATGGATGACAATATTAAGCTAGGAGACATTAGGGGAAGAGCGGGGGAAGTATGACGATAAGACTGTATTGTGAATGCAGACTCCCTGTGGGGTCTTTGTTGTTCTTTTGGATTCAGATAGATCGTGACTTGTTTATGATGTTGTTCGTTTGGTGTACTGTCTTTATCTTCCTGTTTCTGGAGTACTGGTCTTATTTGTAGCATATAGTTTCTCGAAGATGCCTGGCCAGATTAGGATTGAATAGACGACATTGCAGTTCCGTCAAACTGTTCTCGTAAAAATGTAGGGCACGGCCGTTCAAGATGTCCCATCTTCTACTACGTTTGTCCTTCAAAGGATAGAGCTTGGCTTGTTTCCTAGTATCTGAACTGTGTATTTTGTGACTACGAGACTTGCTAAAACATTCTGTGCCCGCTCAACCAAAGCATAGCTTGATGTGCAAGTTCATGGCTCTGTTCGATGTTTACTCATAATAAACTTTGATTGGATCAGTTGCTGACCGGATTCGACAGATACTTCGTGCGTGAAGCCACCGATACAGGGATATGGATATAGTATGGGACTATTACCATGCTGGGATATGTTCTTGATGTTGTTTATTGTTATGTAACGCTTCATGCAAGGTGAAGATGAAAACCTGTCTGGTGATCGCAAGAGGCAGTCCTCAGATCGCGGAGACAGCTCCTAGGCTTGCGCCCGCGGCATTTGTCATTCTCAAAGCCGTAGTGTCAAGCAACGTGGAAAGATAGTCGAGTCTGGAGAGCCGAGGTATCTATATATTTTCTAGAACCGCGTTGTAGTAGGATGTACTAGCAAAAGGAAATCTCCGATGACGGCGTACCTGTAGTTCCGACCCGTGTAACGCCGGAATCAAACTTTGTTCCTTGCGAATATCCAAGTACCCAACTTCTTCAACATCTGGCCTGATATTCTGAGCGGGCATGTTCCCTTAAATCTTCTAGCTTCACTCCTTTAGTTGCACCGAAAAATTCTCCGTCGCGACGCCATGAGCCTTCATCGAATCGCCGGACAGGTGCGGGTAGTACTCCGACTATGTATGTACAACCACGCGACACTGTAGTAGCAGCGTTGTAGCGTGCAGAGCCACCAAACGGCAAGTCGACCCGGCTTGTCAACCGCGATGAGAATAAGTGCGGGGTCGATCTTCACAAAGCCTGGAGCGATCCCCCATATCCCACTCCGTCCATGTGCTGCCGGCCATTCCCGCGCGCCCTACATTTGCTAAAGAGCGCAAACCCGAGGCTAAGAAGTTTATATTGTGGTTTTCGATACACTAATATGGAGGCGCAGCGGCAAAAAGAAGTGCGAACAGGCCGATCGGCTGTGCGCTACACGCCCTAAATCCTCAAAGCCGTCGCTTCCAACCTGTCACAACGATCACTCTGCGCCACCGGGCTGCATCAGACCCCTTTTAGAGCAAAAACATTGGATGGCGCGAGACCTGTCATCCAAGCAACGCTCTGTACCTGACAGCTGGTAGCTTCGCATAGGGGCGATCTACATGGCACGCGATGCGTGGGCTGTAGAGGGTGGGTGTTTAGAGCGTGCTTTTGTCCCTCGGCTCAACTCTTGCGCTGAGTCGTGGGATTTACTCCGTGTTGAGGAATGTGTATATAACACGATGGCGTTCTCGTGGATGAGTTGTTGTTGAGAAGCAGATCATCACATAGTCATGAAGCTCACCACCTTCGCTGTTGCCGCTGCGCTTGCTGCGCCTATCGTTCAAGCAGCTCCGGCTGACCTTCGTCAGCTCGTTGACAGACAAACAAGACCTAGGGAACTCAGTATGCCACATCAATCATGTTCTCAATCTTCAATCACTAACCTCAACAGTCCAACCCGAGCTCTACCCAGTTCTGCAACGATACACCAGATATGCAGTAGCATCACTCGCAACCTTCGTGTACGGATTCGGAACATGCAAAAGCCCGCCCTTTGGATCAAAACTCGTTCGCACAGTCAACAATATTCTATCCGACACTCAAGTCGCTGTATTCCAAGATGATGCCGCCAAAGAGTTCATCGTCTCTTTCCCTGGCACAAGTTCAGTCCAAGATTTCGGAACGGACTTCAACTTCTTCTTCATGCCCTTTGATACTGCACCAGGCTGCACCGGCTGCCAAGTCCACGGCGGTGTTCTTAACGGGTGGCGCTCCGTTCAAGAAGACCTGACAACGGCGCTTGCTGAACTCCGTGCCGAGAAACCAAGTTACTCAACCATCATTGTCGGACACAGCCTGGGAGGCGGTCTAGCAAGTATCGCCTACACAGACCTCAAGTCCAACGGTGTTCCCGTAAAAGCCGCATACACCATGGGCTCACTCCGTGTCGGCAACCAACAATACGCTGATTTCACTGACAAGCTGTCTGGTGCGAGCGACTCTCAACTCGGCAGCCTCATTCGCATCACGCACCACATCGACGGTGTACCTGGTCTACCACTCACCCCTATGGGCTTCGTTCACACGCGCACCGAGATCTATGAGCTGGACACTAAACCAATCGGTGGAACACAGAGTGCCGCAACCACGTTCCGGTGCTACGGTCAAGAAGCTCCTGATTGCAACAAGGGTACTGCTGTTGGCTTCATCAACCAAGATCATCTGGTATATACCGAGATTAACATGACGGACGGTGCGCAGTGTAACAACTGATCCGGTGCTCGTCTTGAGACGTAGACGATGATTGCCATGATGGTAGATGCTTGTAATGTACTCTTAATTCTGCTTCCAGTGAATGACATCTGCGACAAGATCAAAGTCGTATTATCTTTTGTTCTTCTTGCCAATGGCAAATCGAATGCGCCACATGCTTTGTTTTTCCTTGGCATAAGCGCTGGTTATCCGTGCAACCGAGGGTCTTAATGCGTCATAAGCAAAGGCCGTCTGCACAATCTCCCACACCCCTGATTTTGCACCGAGTGATGATCGAGTGGTCGAGTGATTCCAGAATTGCTTGACCTTCAGCGTCCGACTGGAGCGTCTTGTATGCTATGCTCAACGGAAACCCTGCTGACGAGATTCCATACAACATAAAATCTGTCCGTAACAAATATTCCATACTCTTGTATATGCAGGTGCTAAGCTCAAGGCACTCTTCTCGGAAAGCCTCTGCGCTGTATGCTGCGCCATCATGCACCGTATGCTTCAAATGTGGGAACCGGTCCAACAAATCTCGAATCTCATTAAGACAAAGAAGCTGGAAAGCCCAAAAGTAGACAAACATGTTGGCGATACCGAGACTTGGGTACCATAGCGATTCGAAAGTACCACCAAAATCGTGTTCTACGTTTCGAGAACAGTATAGTACCTCCGGAGTACTTGCCAAGAACGAGTTATGCCACGTCTTGAGGCGTAATATGCTCGCCAATAGCTCTGTGATGAGTTGATCAGCAGTCGCTGCCGCGCGATCGCAGGAACGAGGTAGAATAACATCGACTTTTTCCAGAACACCAGGGATGTGTGCAGCGGCACCTAGTAAACTCTGCAATGGAGCAGGTTGATGGTATTGGAAGGGTAGTGTGAGCCATGGTTCGTCCGCGAAAAAAGTGGGCTTGCGATGTATGAAGGCTCTTAGTATCTGGCACATAGAACAATTAGACCGGAGAATCTGTCAACATAGCTGCATACTCACCAAAAGTGGCCTGAAGCCCATAAGCATAATGTGCTCGATACCAGATGCGAAGGATCCGGGCGGCATAAGATGTACCATGTTGCTGACACCTTCAACATGTACTAGCCAACTGGACTCCTGAGTGGGTGACAATACCTCTGTGAGCGCCAAGCACATAACTGCTGCTACAATTTTACTGTTGCAAGTGTTTCCTGCAGCCGCAAGACTCTGCCCTAGGAGGTGAAGACTCTCCTCGTATTGCGCGACTATAGCATCTAGGAGATTCTGGCGATTTCGATAAGCGGTTATGGATAGTGCTAAAGCACTGACGGCTGAATCTAAACATTGAGCAAAAGGGCCAGTCATATCAGCGGTCAGCTCGGGTAGGGCTTTCGCCCAGGAGCCGCAGAACCGCGAGCATTGCTCAGTCGCGTCTGCCGAGTTGAACTCCAACTCGTGTAAGGGAATGAAGTTGCGCAAGATTAACGCGACTTTATCTTGTATCGTAGCAAGACCCTGGGTGTAAGATCGATTTGGAGAAGGCGAACCACCAGATAAATTGGTGTCGTTTCGGGAAGGTATAGGTGAATCTTTATCCTGAACCGAACCCGATTTAGCAGCGGAGGGACATCGCGCATACGTCGAGACCGACTGTGCTGTCCGCGATACCGATTTTGGACGCGCAGTTCTTGGCTTTACTGCCGCTTTGGTGGCAACGAAGGGTACAAATAGGGCGTCCGGGTATCCTTCGCATGTTCGATTACTGAAAACACATTGAGTACATGATGGACGTTTTCCGTCGCACTGTTCCAGGGCCAATAGAATTAGCCTACTTGCTCCGAAAATAAAGAGAGATATGAACAGACCTGGAGTTTGCGTTTGCGGCAAGTGTCACAGAGATTCTTTTTTCTGACCTTCATGGCAGAGGTACGCACAGGTGAGCAAATAAGCGACCGCGATATACTACCGCAATCGGAAAGTAGAGATCGGGTTCGGGTTTTTACTCCTGAAGCGAATAGTGTAGGGTGGGGCACCACCAAAAGAGCTGATTTACGATGAGATTAGCTGAGAAGGTGTCGCTTGAACGTTGGGATGTAAGGCAGTGAGCTCAGTGACGCAGGCGCATTGCAGGAAGTAATGCTGCCTTTTTGAGCCTAGCGCCGGCTTAGCTATGCAGATGTTAGAGCCGTTCCGACGTTACACTGGATTGATGTTAGCGCCTGCAGCTATAGCGTCACAACACCCAGACATCGATCTCGTTTCCTATTCACTTTACCAAGACTCATCATAATCGCGTGAGAATTTTTTGCTGATGATAAAGCAAGAGAGTACATTATTCATCAGCGTTCGACTTGCTCAAAACTAGAATTCACCATGGACTTTATCACTGATGAAATTTGGCATAAAGCCAGTGGCTGCACTGCAGTGCATCGAAAGACGCCAGCCAGATACTCTGTCTTCCACACATTGTCTATCATCGGCAATTTCCTCTCCAAATAGCATCAAGATATAGACACTGAAACATGTCAGCCTCCACGTTCAAGAACAAAGTCAGCATCACACATATAGGAACGGCTACTGCCATCCTCGATATTGATGGCATCATCTTCCTTACCGACCCTTTCTTCTCCCCTGCCGGTACCGAGTGGAACGACGTCGCAGCCCTCAAAGTCCACGATGACCCGGCTCTGAAGCTGGAAGAACTACCGCACATCGACGCCGTTCTCCTGAGTCACGAGAACCACCCCGATAACCTCGATGAGTTCGGACGCCGACTCCTCGACGGCCGTCACGTAGTAACAACCAACGATGGCGCAAAGAACCTCGCCCCCCGGCCCAGTGTTCTTGGTTTCAGCGACTGGCAAGAGAGAGATGTTCGCATCGCAGGAAAAATGTTCCACATCACTGCCACGCCCTGCAAGCACTGGCCTGGACACGAATGCGTCGGATTCGTTGTACACACTGAGGACTTTGGAGTGGCAGCTGACGGTCGCCCGAACGCCATCTACTTCTCTGGTGACACCGTATACATCGAGGAGCTGGCGAAGATCGCAGACAGATACCACATCGCCGTCGCGCTCATGAATTGCGGTAAAGCAACCTTTTACGAGTTCACCGATGAGGGAAAGCCGGGTCAGCCAGGTGATATTTTACAAATCACCATGGATGGCCGACAGGCTGCTCGTCTCCTGAAGGACCTTAAGGCAGATGTGCTTGTTCCTATGCACTACGAGTCGTGGGATCATTTCAAACAAGGTGGAAATGAACTCGCGCAGGAATTTAAAGAGGAGGGCGTCCTGGAGAAGGTCCGTTGGCTGAACCCTGGCAAGGCTGTGGAGATCAATTGAGTTGGAGATATATAGGAATACCACTCATGTAAAATCAGATTTTGAATTGCATATTAAAATCTAGAGTGCCTAATAGCGATGTTTATAGAGGTTGCTCAAGGTATGCAGCTTCCTTCAGACACAATGACCCATCTTTTCCATGAGCATGTCCAGCAGTATGTGTGATGCGTGTGTTAGAAAAAGGGGCTCACTTGGCGATGAAGCCTGAGAAAGCATATGTTTTCCTAACCAACAAAGCACTACACAGTGTAAGAGTAGAGTGATTATTTGCGCGAACGCACTTTTTGAACTTTCAAGAACTGGGGTGGCAATTTTGCACAGGATGACCAGCAATGCATGCAATAAAACCTCCAAGGGAGTGGAAAAGTCTGACCATCAGTCTGTGAACACGATCCTACGAGGTGTGCCAGCGAGCAAGAGACTGTGAGCTTTTGTGTACGTGAAAAGACTTGTGGATCGGCATATGGTACCACGTTGAGGATAGCGCGAAATCTATCTACACCTAAGAAACTGCATTTCATCGAGCAAAGCCTGGCCTTAGTACCTGATTATCAATTCGTACGAACTTCTCGGACAAGTGAGGAAATCTCTCATCTCATCAATGGTGTGAGCCATTCATCATATATAGTTCCAACCCCTGGCACGACTGAGAAGCATCTCCTTGCAGAACTTTCATCAGATCAACACTCCTTCTCTGGCGAACTTAGTCAGAGATAAGCACATCATGTTTGGGAGCAAAACTGTAGGAGACGATGAGAGCAAGGTATCCTCGACAACACCGGATCATGACCAAGCAGTACATGAGGATGCAGGGTCGGCGACTTCAGCGGCTTCGAGGGTGAGTGTCAAGGACCAACCTCATGAGGGAGAAGTTGCTCAAGCAACACCCGAAGGAGGTCTAGTAGCCTGGCTGGCAGGTAAGTTGCAAGGTCGCCAACAGTCGGTTCGCTGAGATGCTGATTTATCACTCCTGACAGTCGTGGCTTTCTTCCTCGCCATCATGAACACATGGTGCGTAACAGACTCCCCAAATCCAACCACCCAAACTCTACTAACGACCGAGACAGGGGCATGATAATATCCTACGGTGTCTTCCAAACCTACTACGTCTCCACACTCCACAAAACACGGTCCGACATCGCCTGGGTAGGCTCCATAGCCGTCTTCCTCCTCTTCTTCACCGGTATCGTCAGCGGGCGTCTCACAGACGCAGGCCACTACCGCTATGTCACAGCCACTGGTGCGTTTCTGGTTGTACTAGGTACTTTCATGACTTCTCTGAGCGAGACTTACTGGCAAGTTCTCCTCGCACAGGGCGTCTGCACGGGTCTTGGGAATGGGTGTTTGCTTACGCCCATGTCGACGCTTGTCACGACATTTTTCAAGAGAAGGCTGCCGCTTGTTACGGGCATCGCGGCGTGTGGGAGTGTGACTGGGGGACTCATTTACCCTAGTATGGTGAGAACGCTGTTGCCGAGTATTGGCTTTGGATGGACATTGAGAGCGATCGGGTTTATACAGTTGGGTACTTTTGCGGTTGCGCTGGTGTGTGGGAAGCCGAAGAGAGCAGCGCGGAAGTCGGGTCCGCTGTTGGATGTGTCGGTCTTTAGGGAGACTGCATTCAACTTACTCCTCGTAGGATCCTTTTTGGTAGGTTGTCGACATTATGCCTTCCCACTCACACCACTGACAGAACTGCAGGCCTTCTTGGGCGTCTTCTTCCCATTCTTCTTCCTCAGTTCGTATGCGCGAGAGAAGCGGGGAATGTCATACACCGACTCTCTCAACCTTACCTTGGTTCTGAATGGCATCGGATTTGCAGGTCGGCTGCTACCCAGCCTGATTGCCCGGTACTGCGGTACTATGAATGTCTACATAACATTCATCTTCTGCTCTGCGCTATGCATGTATACCTGGATACCGGTACACTCGACTCCCGGGCTATACGCGTGGACAACTTTCTACAGTCTCTCTGTCGGAGGAGTCCAGTCGCTCTCCCTAGCGATCGTCCCCATCATTATCTCGGATACGTCTAAGATGGGAGCCTCGTTTGGCATTGTGTTCGCGGCTATTGGAATTGGCGCGTTACTGGGTTCTCCGGTATGTGGCGCTATCATTACATCGAGTGGGGGATCATATGCTGGAGCACAGGCATTTTCGGGCAGTGTATTAGTGGCTGGAGGGCTCATCATATTGGCTGCACGTGAAGCGAAGAGGCGGCAGAAACGGGAGGATGTTTGGGTGAAGATGTAATGGGCGAACATTCAGGTATAGCAAGCCTCCAGTGCACTATAGTTGTAGCTTTAGCTGTTGAGTGCGTTTCCGATTGGGGTAAAGACAGGATTATCTGAACGTCTTTCTGATAGGCATAGGCGAACCGGCGATTGATCCACTGTGATGCCAGCTTTAGAAGACTGCCAGTTTGGCCTGAGGCCGCCGTCTTACATTGTCTTCGGCGAAGCCAATCTAAGACGGCCACCCTGCTTTCATGCCATCGTATCCAAGAAAGGGCTGATGACGTGTCTACTAGGCACCCGTGGTGTGGGTAGACCCTGAAGCTGATAGTGTAGATCCTGTGATAGCGCGTCGTTGTTTACGCGTGTCCCACGTGTTGAGGACCCCACTTTTACCCTTCGTCGTGGCAACGTGCGTCGAGTGGAGCGCCTAATTTGGCAAACAACACGAGGGGCACACTCGTCGCGACAACAGTCAGTTTGCAGGAACACCAACAAAGCGACCGGTCTGGATGAGTCGATGAGCCAAAGCACCCAGCGAAAATACCGTGCGCCTTTTCGACCTATCGATACCTTCTCCTCCGCCCAGAAGCCTGCCTTCAAGACACCAGCGGCCACCAAGCCCACGTACACATCCGACGATAGCGACTACCCTCACGAACAGTCGACTTCCCTACTCGGCGATTCGAGCAACCTCTTCGACGACATCGAGAGCCCTGCGAGCCACACGAAACAGAAGGCCGACCTCCAACACAGACTCAAGATGGTGCGTGAGCGAGAGCCTCCCGTGGCTCCCCCACCACGAGATGGAACGGCGCCCCCACCAAAGCCTCTACAAGACCTCAGAAATACAGCACCACAGTTTGGAGAGACTAGCCCGTTGAGGAACCCTCTGAAGAAGGACCGCAGCAAAGAGTTTGCTCACCTCTTCAACAAGCCCAAGCCTGGACAGATGCGGCCGGAGCATAGTCAGACGACCAAGCTACCGTCGCAATACTCTGCAGCTTCTAGACCGTCGCAGAGTTCAGCTGCTAGCGGAAGTACCGATCCTCTGCAGCGACCCTTCAAGGTCCCGTCTATGTCGTCAAGTTCACGATACAGCACGGCGTCTACCTCGTCGACTGGTTCAGACATCTTCGAAATTCCCGCCTCCCAGTTCCAACCCAGACCGTCCCAAGGCGGCCCTGTACCTATCGCCCGACCATACAACCCCGCAGCCAAGACTAGTCTTCCACCTCCTCGACCGATCTATTCCTCTATGGGCCACGCCGATAACTTCGCGCCGTTGAACAAAGGAACACACAACCCGCTACAACAAGCGCGCCAGACGGTGATATTGGACGATGAAGACAATTTCGACCCAGATGAGGCCATCCGAAGAGAGGGTAGTCGATTTGGCGAGCCAGATCCATACGCCTACGTCGACCCTGCTGCGACTAGCGAGAACATCAAGGCGCTACTTGAGGGCGCTTTTGATGAAGAAAACGAGAAGATTCCCAGGACGCGTCTTCGTAAGAAGAAGAAGCAACAAGACGAAGACGTTGGCAACTCTCTAGCTGACCGGTTACAAGCGCTTGCCGTTAAGGACGAGGAAACTAAAGCCGAGGCTGAACCTGAAGAGGAAGAAGAAGAAGATGACGGCACAGTGGAAGGTCTCAAAGTGAAGCTCTTGCCTCATCAGGTCGACGGTGTGGCTTGGATGATCGAGAAGGAGACTGGCAATCACAACAAGAAGGCCAAGTTGCCAAAGGGCGGTATATTAGCAGATGACATGGGTCTCGGAAAGACTGTACAGTCTCTTGCGCTCATTCTCTCAAACCCTCGACCGGAAAAGGGCGTAGAGCCAGAGAACAAGAAGAACAAGATCTCTGATTCCACCGGCAAGGGCACTCTTGTCATTGCTCCACTAGCACTGATCAAGCAATGGGAAGCCGAGATCAAGGACAAAGTCACCAAGTCTCACGCTCTCAAAGTCCTCGTACACCACGGCCCCAACCGCACAGAGTCAGCCGAGAAGCTGAAGCAATATGACGTCGTCATCACCACGTTCAACAGCTTGGCGACCGACTTTGCGAAATGTGGTGACGGCCCCGATGGTCTAAAGAAGGGCTGTTTCGCCGTGTCATGGTATCGCATCATGCTGGACGAGGCGCATACCATCAAGAACCGCACCACGAAGATGGCCAAGGCTTGTTACGAGCTGCGCTCGCATTACCGATGGTGCCTTACTGGTACACCAATGCAGAACAACATCGACGAGCTACAGAGTTTGATCAAGTTCCTTCGTATACAACCGTACTGTGAGCTTTCGGCTTGGAAGGACTCTATAGCGCAACCAATGAAGAACGGTCGAGGCAACCTTGCTATGAAGCGACTGCAGGTATTCCTGCGTGCTTTTATGAAGCGTCGCACGAAGGATGTACTGCGCAACGACGGTGCATTGAGCTTCGGTGGCAAAGCTAAGGAAGGTGAGGAGCGACCGGCTTTCCACATTGTTGCGCGAAACGTCGAGACCATCATAGGAGAGTTCACGACTAAAGAGCGCATCTTCTACGACCGGTTACGAGATCGCACACAAGCTCGTCTTGACGAGATGATGGGTGGTGAGAAGCAGGATTATATTGGAGCTTTGGTGTTGCTCCTTCGCCTGCGCCAGGCTTGTAATCATCCGAACCTCACAAAGAGCAATGTCAAGGGTGACAAGGACGCTTTGACTACCGGTTCAAATTCGAATGCTGCAGCTGGCCTCCAGACTCCTAGGAAGGCTGCAGCCAAAGACGATGCCGATGACCTAGCAGATCTTCTAGGTGGACTCAGCGTTGCGGCAAAGCGTTGTGACATATGCCAGAACCACCTCAATAGTGGTAACACAGCTGCCGGTGGAGCACGTTGTACGGAGTGCGAAGAAGATCTTCTAGGGTCTACCAAGAAGTCCAAGAAGTAAGCCAGCATCCAGCAGAGTCTCGATAATGCCATATACTAATGCATACTAGGCACAAGTCGAAGAAAGACCGCAAACATAAGCACAAGGATGGCAAGTCCAAAACGCACCGGCAAGCGAAACCAGTCATAGAGTCCGATGACGAAGAAGAGGAGCAAAAACCAGCCGCCTCGAAGCATTCCCGCAATCGCCGCGTCGTTGTCGATAGTGACGACGAAGAAGAGGAGGGCGAATGGCTCGTTCCTGAGGACCAGCAACATGCTGAAGATTTGGGCAAGGCTGGCGGCACCGACGATGAGAATGCTGAAGGAGGCGGCGATACGCTTGCTACTGTCGACTCAGATACATCTGCGGATGAGGATGAGAGCAGGAGCAATCTGGATTCTTTCGTCGTTCATGACACTGACAGCGAAGACGAAGCGCCTGTTGCTCGTAAGAAGCTACTCAAGAAGCCACAAAAGGTCATCAGCCTTGACTCTGATGAAGAAGATGAAGAGGCAGACAGTGAGGAAGCCAACAGCGAAAGCGGCAGTGATTCAGACGCCTCAGACTCTGAGTCCGACTCAGAAGCCTCGGCCTCCGAATCCGAGACCTCAGAAGCTTCCTACAACGCCTCGGACCTAGTACCATCAACGAAGATCCGGCAACTACTCGCCATCCTCGAAAAGGAGACTGATGAACATAAGGTCATCGTCTTCTCGCAATTCACCTCCATGCTCGACCTCATTGAACCCTTCTTGCAACGCGCAGGTTACAACTTCACCCGCTACGACGGCAGCATGCGTAACGATCTCCGCGAAGCAAGTCTCCAGAAGTTACGTGAAGATAAGCGTACACGCGTCCTGCTCTGCAGTTTGAAATGCGGTAGTCTCGGTCTCAACCTCACAGCCGCAAGTCGCGTTGTCATCATGGAGCCATTCTGGAACCCCGTAAGTACTCTCCTATCCTCCCCTCTCGAGAAAACGGCTTGCTAACGCACATCGACAGTTCGTCGAAGAACAAGCCATCGACCGTGTCCACCGTCTCAACCAGACCGTCGACGTAACAGTCTACCGCCTCTCCATCCATAACTCCGTCGAAGAGCGCATTCTCGAATTACAAGAAGCCAAGCGTAAACTCGCTAATGCAGCCATCGAAGGTGGCAAGGCGATTAAGAACTTGACGATGAAGGATATGATGGCGTTGTTTAGTCGGGAGAGCGAGTATGATCGCAAGCATGATGATGATGCTAAGGATATGGAAATGTATGGCAGGAGGAAGGTGTTGGATGGGGACGATGATGACGATAGAGGGGAGGAGGTTGTTAGGAAGAGTAGGAAGGCGGGAAGTCTGGGCTTCAAGAGGACGGAGAGGAGGGCGGAGGCGGGTGCTTATGGACGACGTTGATGAAGGTCTGCTGGCGTTTTTGAATGGCGATGAATCACGGTCATGATTAGGAGTTCAAATTTTTTTTGATGAAGCACATGTTCATGACTGATTCGCTCCGATCATACTTGACTATCTTCCTCTAGATGATGGTGATTTCTTGTTCCGGTAGGTCAACGCAAGGGTCATCATTGTGATGCAAGTCCAACCTTAGGAGTCCTATACGTTCGAACCGCGAGCACGGAAGACGCCGGAGCAGTAGCCCCCCTAGATATATGTCGCGCTGAGATGTCGTTGTGGTTTTGCTACTTTCACTCTTATTCACTTCCTCCACCGGAAACCCAAGGTTTGTGCTTACACCTGCAAAATATGCTTCCTCCAAATCAGAATCCCCATCATGATCAAGAACGATTGCACCCTCCCAGAATCTTAATGTCGACGTAGAAGTTTCCGTTCTGCAATGTGCGACAGGCACCAATAGCGTGATGGAAGAACATTCGCCTTGCTTCTCTAAATATTCCATTCCACTCCACCTCGCAATTCCCAATCTCGCTCGCACTTTGATAGATGCGTCTGTTATCTGACCATATGGATCCTCTGGGTTGCGGAGTGTTATGGCATAGTCCAGCACTGTCATGTACGCAGTCGAGTTGTCTCGATCTGCAAATCCGGAACTGATAACTTCTCCCGATCTAGATGCCCAGCTCCAAGAAGGGGCGACATAGGTTTTCGGTTGAGGACTTGGGTCCCATAGCGTCCACAGGAGACAGTGAGGCAGGTCTTTGCTCCATAGACCCGCCATATAATCGGACGGTCTACTTTCATTGATTTTTCGTGCGATTCCAGATAAGGCGATCAACCTATCAGTACTGAAAGTCAACTGACACGATGTGTACTTGTATAGTATACGACTCCAATAGTACTCGGTATCTTCATGGCCGTCGTGCTTGATAGAATTGTCGATGGCGATATTATACCGGTATTGTTTGTACAAGGCCTGCTGAAGTATAATTCCATCAGGAGATGTCTCTGTGGCCTGCAGCTGCTGACATTCCCAAGCGACCTGAGTTCCCGTAAAGTGCGCAATGCGGGGAGATAGGATGCGCTCCTGTAAGACCCAACCCCTTTCGTTCACTGGCGCTTGCTCTACCTGACCCGACCAGTCATATGTCGACGTCAATATCCAGTTCTTCTTCTTCTCCGACCCATTCATGGGTTCTTCCACGTGGAGATAGTCTCGCGAAAGATCGCGGTGGGTGAAGCAACCATAGCTGCTGTCCGTTGCCCATGTGGCAGATATATTGAGCCAGCTGTTTGCGTACACTGTTCCCATTAAACTAGACTCGCGTCTCCAGTCTTCGGGATCGTCCTGCAGTATACACATACAGTCTACCCAAAAGTATTGGAACCCAAGACGAGCAGTGACATTGGCCATATCCTGGAACGTTTTTTGCAGGGTTGAAACAGCAATACCTCGGTGAAAATCTTCGATAGTTTCCTTGGTGAGCTGCAGTTTTTGGCTGCCCTTAGCGCCCCAACAATGACTGAGAGTGAGGTAACGTTCGCTCTCTAATTCTGAACTGCTCCGTAAGCGAACTTTGGGTTCTTTGTCCAGGTCACAAAGTTGGAGTAAACGCGATGGCATCCATAGGTTCTTGCGCTGGTGGCCGCATGAATCATGCGTTGATGTGCATATCTCAAGCCATTTTTTTATCTGCGATATCGTCTGGTCTGAGCCCGTAAAGTCTGAGAAGATCGACAGAGAGCTATCCATATTCTGTTCAGACGAGCTGGCAGGGTCAGCGCGGATGAAATTAGATCTTAGAGAGAAGCATTGCGATTGGACTTCTGCATGATCGGGATGGTCCTTGTCCCAGGAACATACATCAAAGCAGCGAACATCGTTCACACTCCAATTCGGATCGTTTTCATACACACGCCATCGTGTACAGCGATCGAGATCAGGCTGTTTCATGTCAATGTCGTGGTACTCCAAGCAGTCTTCTAAACAGCAACATAGGAAACAGCCTTCTTCGATAGCTTGTGCGAGGCTGGTAAGTGAAGGGTGGTGAGCAATCTCGCCCTCTGTTATTTCCCAAAATATTTGGAGCGCATTTTGACAAATAGAGCACAACATAAGGGTGGCGATTATATCTGGAAATCTCTGCTCCTTCGTGGTAGTAAAGCTTTGCTGCCTAGAAGTTGCGAGGGTCTGCACCACATATGCTACTCAGTAGGCCGAAGGGCAGTGTCAAAATGAAATAGTATTGTAGGCAATTGTACAGTGTGGATGGAGAATAATCGCATGTATTAGGCCTACATAGCTAAACTAAGGTGGGATGAGACCCACATATACCCGGTATCCGTCATCCTTAGCATCATGTGACGGCAATGACGATGTGTTGAGCAAAAGCAACCAAAGATGCGCGTGTTCACAGAATCAAGCAGCGAAGTCACGCTCCCAGGTGTGTCTTCATGTTAAGCATGATTGGCATGCTATGGTCGCGACCGATGAAAGTGCGGGGAAAGCTCTGGAGCTAACCCTGCGTGGACGGGTCGCAAATGGCCACTGGACGGCCTCTTCTGTTGACCTGCCACAACATGCACACTAATCTTGTGTACCCTCAAATCTGTGTCTCATTCGCCTCCAAATGCGTGATGCCTGATGACTACCTCACCATGCAGCGACTTACGTGCTTGGGTCGGACTTGGCGACACAAAGTGAGCAAACTTAAGTGATAAACAGCAGCTTTCTCAGCCAACTTCGAGTATCAGCTACTCACTCAATTTTGGCATCTATTCAAGACAACATGCCATCGTTTGCAATCACGCCGATCACTCGACAGGCGGTCGAGCTCCGCCTGGAGGAGCTGGAACATACCAAACAGTCCTTCGAGCAGCGATATCTCCTAGATGCGAAGCAGTCTGAAGAGCCCAGTGTTATCAGACGAATCGAAAGGCTTTTGGAGGATATCGAGAACCTTGATCCAAAGTTCGACAAGGAGGATGGCATCTGGACATCAGAAACCACCAAGCGATGTATTGAACAAGCCCGTGATGGCGGAATCGTTACCGAGAACAAGCTGCTGAAGCTTGAAAAAGCTCTCCTCGATAAGCTGAGCAGGTTCCGCAATCGCATGGAAGTATCGTGCCTACATTCGCGACTCATGAAAGAGGCTATAGACGTGTACACCGACACGACAGCTACCAGACTTCTTGAAGACATGGCCGTGGAAGATGATTTCGAGGTTGTTGATGACGACCGTGAAGATGCTCTGAAAGATTTTGTGAGGACATGTTCGCAGCAGACAACTGTGGATAGCTCCTCGATTGATGAATATCTTTCGGGCTTATTCGCAGGCGAAGAAGACCATTTGCAAGCTATTCGCAACGGAATGCGAGCATACGGAAGTGATCTTAGCAACGGAAACATTGAAGTCGATCAAGAAACTCTGAAATGGATCATCACGGACCTGATTCGATCAGAGCATATCAGCCAGGAGCGAAGAGAGACCCTGATCAATTATCTGCAGTCGCCAGACGCGTTACTGGAGGTAACTGCAATGCTGAACACGAGGGGCTATCGCGAATGGAATTACAAGAACGCAGAAGTGGGTTTACCAGTCGATACACGCAAGACAATCCGTGGACAGCACTACGTCAACGTTGAGGTTGAAGTTATCGACATGCTGTTCCTCCATTGCTGTGCAATCAGATGGGCGACGAAGTTGAATGAATGTCTCAGGGACTACTTTGATAAGTCCAAAGCGTTCGAAGTCGCCCCACTTGCAAGGGCAGACGCCGACAAGAGGGCTTTCTTCTTCGACAATACTTCATTTATGCCTCCACCGCCTTGTGGATACACGGGTCCTCCTTGTCCTCCTCCACCACCACCCGAATCCAAAAAGGGATGCAGAAGGAGTAAGACGAAGCCTCGAACCATGCGTCTCACCCCAATTGTACCCCCAGCGCCCCATGTGATCCATATGTATCCTCCTCCGCCGCCACCAGACATGCTCACGGACGTTGAAAGTGTACGACGAGATGACTACCAACGGCACTTCTTCATGTCACGTCTGCCCAAACATGATGGCGACGTACCTAAGATGACTTCGTCGAAAGACATCCAGGCAAGATTGATCAAAACCCTGGCTGTGGAATGCAAGATACGCAGGGCTTTCGATGGCGAAGTCAACGCTTTAACCCTGGACTTCGATCCGTTGGCCTCTACATTGCCGCACTGTACCATCATCACGGTGTTGAGATTTCTTGGTGTTCCGGACGTCTTTCTCAGCCTCTTCAACCGCGCTCTCAGGCCCAAGCTGAGCATTGAGTCTTCTACTCAGAAAGCGGCTAGAACTATGACGCCTGAAAGTGGAGTTTCCTTTGGCTACTCCATGGAGATTTTCTTCAGCGAAGCCGTACTCTTCTTCCTCGATCTTGCCATACGCAAGGCAACAGGATCGTACATGTACCGTGTACATGACCACTGCTACTTTGTTGGCACGCAAGTACAAATTAGCCATGCTGAGGAAGTAATTGTTGATTTTTCCAACGTTATGGGATTGAAATTCCGCAGTCTCTTCTCCACTGACAAGCTGTCCATCGGATTCTTGGATATAGACCTTCAGGTAAACTCACCACACGGCATCGAAGTCGGAATCGACGATTCCAAAGTCGCCCTCTATGCAGCCAACGCAAGTCTGAGGCTCAAGTCGTGTTCAACCGTACTCGAGTGGGTTCATGAATGGAATGATACTGTCGGTACTTATGCAGCCCATTTGCTCGGCCCCCTTGCCAACGTGTTCAATAAAGAACACACCGGAATGATCAAAGCAACGTACAGGCGTATTTACTCTATCGTTCTTGGTGGCAGCGATTTAACCAGATGGGTTGCAAATATGCTCAGACCTTTTGTATCATGCGAGCTGGAGCATGGTCTGCAAGATCTTGAGCCAATCATCCATCTCCCACAAGCCTACGGTGGTCTTGGTGTGAAGAATCCCTTCGTAACCATCGCTTTTGCCTCGAACGCGAACGAGCCCGCTGCCATCAAGATCAGAGATTACCTGAGCATCGAGGCTGCTTACTATACAAAGGCATCCGAGCGATACTCAAATCAGATGCCCTTTCTGAACCAGCAGAAGTTCGTGACCGTCTTTGACAATGATTTGCCGAGGATGATACAAGCGCTCGGTTCTGGAATCGGAACCGATGTCTCTATCCACACCCTTCCGTTCATCGCCAAGGCCGAGATGATGAAGCATCGAGAACGTGCAAAGTTTCCCTGTGTTACTACCAACTGGAGCGAGCCCGTTAAAACACCCGACCTCGTCCAACTCTACCGAGATCTTCTCGACGAGCCTATCAATGATATCGAAGACAGCGAGATGGTCGAGCAGGAGATAAACCGACTTTCGCTGACAGAAGACTTGAAACCATGGGATGAGTTGAGCCAGGAGGATCGATGGGTGTTGCAGCTCTATAACGAGGAGTGCTTCGAGCGGTACGGCAGCTTGGACATCTGGTGGGCCAAAGGCATACCTGTCGTGGTCTACAGCGATCTCAGAGGTCATCTGCTAGACGATGATGATGAAGAACATAGCAAGAACGCCTAGCTCAGGTCTTTGTTGATGATCTGGAACCGAATTGCGCAGTGGTTGGTGGGCAAGATGATCGCGCGAGATGTGGATGTCCTCTCCTTTGCAACCTTACTCACAACAACCATTCTCAGAGAGCTTTACGGGATATTTCGGGTATATTTCCAGTATCTTTGTCACGTTCAACGTAGCGACGAATCATGAAATCTATGATCACGATCCTCTTCCAATGATACGTCCAATAGCATTGAATTCTTTGTAAAGAGGCTCCGCGCGACAAGCCAGCTAGTAAAATTGAGCCCTTCCGATATTACTCGCTTTTGTGACTTACAACAACCGACCTCGTGACTCGGATCTTACCGTTTATCTCTTGACTAACTAATTCCTCCTCACTATCGCCTCTACTGACCCGAGCTGCGATATCGATGCTCATTGTCTTCATCGGAAAGCCATACTCGTCATCTGCATTCCCTTTCGTTTCTGGCCTCCTGTCCGCTGTAGTCTTGATGTAGCCGCGACTGTTGTATGCATGTACTGGGGTGTTACTGTAGACAGCCTTGGCTTTACGGTATAGACCCGGACCGCAGCCAACCATGATAGCGACAGATGACTCAATGATACTCCATAGAGCAAGCCATGTCAATGAAGGTGTTGTATTGCTTGCCCCAGTCGTTGCGCCAACTTGTATCACTCGAACAATGCTCGCGATGATGACAAAGATGCCGAGTGCAAAAAGGCCGCCGATCTGAATTTTGCGCGCTAGAGGTATCTGAAGGTTGCGTATGATGCCGATTGGAAGTAGCATTACTGTTGGATGCGTCAGGATATCGTCCCACTGCAAGGTATTGAGGGCACCTACTCATGAGATCTGTTGACAGGTCCACAGCAAATCCTTCCCAGAAGCTTATCAGGCTCTTTCGAACGTTGTCGGCTCCACATCCGTTCTCTACGAACCACGATGACGGTGAAGATCCACAGGCAGTAATGTGTAACATAATGGATAGAACCAGTGTCTATTGAGATGTAAGTGAAGGTTATTCACGGGAAAATGTATTGGATCTAGGGAACTCACAAGCACACAGTATGCAAGTACAACCCACCACAGCGTCAGGTACAGCTTTACGCCCACCATAATCCTCTTGTAGAATGCCAGTAGAGAAAACTTGATGCTCCACAAAGTGAGCCATAACCCTGGACTAGTAAAGAAGAACGTCTTCTGCGCATTGAATCCATCTTTGCTGACACTCGGGTATGGGGCGAGGCGACCTTCTTCGACCGCTAGGAGTCGAAATAAAAGACTAGTCTTATTGATGTAGACGCCGGTAATAGCCATGAAGAGCATATATCCTACAATCAACCAGATCTCGTCCCATTGGATGGATTTCTTCTGATCGCTTCGTAGTATAGCTCGCGCAAAAACCATGGCAGTCGTCACGACCATGAGTCCGATCGCAGTACCACGAAGGGTAGTTTCGGTGAGGCCGTTCGAAGACATACTAAAAGGCTGCGAAATTGTACTTGGAGAATGGAAATTTTGTGCACAGGGAGCAAGAGTGCTAAGTCTTTAACGATAACAGAGACGATCATGTCCGCACGTCGACCTCCTGGAACTTACCGCGACGTGATGTGTACCCCCACACCCTGGCCTTCTTTCCCTGTTCTTCATGTTTGATCCATCGGCTGAAGGATCCTACAAGTAATGCACCTGTGAGGCAAAGCAGAACATGGACGTCGATATTGAGTACAAACCCTTGTAAGCAGAAAATATCGTTACGTACTGCGTATGTTAAGATGTTCACGATTCCCTCAGAGCGAAGACTGACGACTTCCAAGTGCATTTTCTTACAGAGATGAGAGTTGATTGTCCATGCAATCGGCTCAGCCATGTACAAATCTCTTGCGGGGTGGGACAAAGTGGCGACAAGTCTTTTCGACGAATCTACCGTCAGCCCGGTTCAGACGCGAGCCGTCTTCATAGCTGTAAGTCTAGAATTTGACTGAAAGTGGCATCATGCATAAACGAGATTTCACCAAGGGATGTCTTCGAAACGATGACCAAAGTTGAGTCCTTCCGATGTTACGGTTCGCGGACATAAGCCGAAGGATCAGGATAGGGACTGCAGGCTTATCTAACCGACCCGCAAATGGGCCTACCTGCTTGATTCTAACTCCGAATTGCCGAGCGGCAGGAAGCACATGTGCTGTCGTGAAGTGTTTTGGGGATGGAACGACCGGCATGAAAAGAGGCGGACGGGATCTTGGGAAGCGCTAAACTTGCCTGAGCCAATCACGGACCTATCCCTGCTGAAGGATCGAGGTAATATCCTCCCCCGAACTGCAGCACTGCGGCGCAGTCGTGTCTGGAAGTGACATCTGCTTTTTGCTCATGCGTAAAATCCCCGATTACCGATGAGAAAAGTGTGCTCGAGTCGCTCCTCATCGAATATATGAGAGCGATACCGAAAGACTTTGTCTTCGCCGTCTCTTCACGCATTTTGGGAGACACGAAGTGCCTGGCACCGGTTGAACGACGCGTCTTCCCCACGGCCCGCTGACTAGCTTAGTGCCGCTAGTCAGAAGGCACGGGTGGGCATGCAGAAGGCGAGGACAAGAGCGAGGCTGCCATCGAGCCGCACCCCTTTGGTGGCAAGCAGCAGCGACAAATTCGCTTGCGCACATTTGATGCCTTAGACTCCTTCCAGAAGGGTCTCTGATCCTTGAGGAAAGAGTGTCAGAGCGCTATGCACATATAAAATCAGATCTTGCGCTCGTATAGCAATGGTTCCCCACCACCTTGTCGATACCAACCCAAGTCAATATGCGGTCATTTTTGCTTGCGACGTTGGCTACGCTCGTCGCTTCCCGAACGTTTGAAGCTCCCGACTTTAACGTCACTGAGGCTCTACTTGATCAAGGTGTCAATATCTCAGCATTGCCAGAGCTAGCTGGTCTTGTGGAGCGGTCTTCGGATTTGGCTTGCAACATCGCTGTAAGTGTTCTTGAGTCTGACCAGAGATAGAGCTGAAACAAACGTAGTGTTCTTCACTCGAAGTTCTTTACGGCAACAAGTCTGTCGAGTTTCAAAATGAGGCTGGCTACACTGCATTCACATCCGGGTTCTGGTCTGGGATCTCGGCCGATGTGAGGCCATACTGTATCTTCAAACCCTCAAGCCCTGCTGAGGTTTCTGTGATGGTACTTCTATCTCGGCTTTCACAATGTCCGTTTGCCGTCAAGTCTGGCGGTCATAGTGCGTTTGCTGGCGCAGCTACCATTGAAGGTGGTATCACCGTATCATTCGAGAACATGAAGGGCATCAAACTTTCCGGAGACAAGAAGACTGTCGCGGTACAGCCAGGAAACAATTGGGGTAACGTGCTGACTGCTTTGTCGACCACTGGTGTCACAGTCGTGGCTGGTCGAATCGGTGATCTCGGTGTTGGTGGTCTTACCCTTGGTGGAGGCATCTCGTTCATCACTAACGAGTATGGTCTGGCATGTGATAACGTTGCCAGTTTCGATGTAAGCAATTGCATATACCTCACAAGTCTTCTTCTAACCTTCATCAGGTCGTCACAGCGAGCGGCATTATAGTCACAGCAAGCCCTAAGACCTTCCCAGACCTGTACTGGTCTCTCCGTGGTGGAGGAAACAATCTCGGCATAGTGACCAACTTCAACCTGTGGACAAAACCACTCAACAACGACCAAATCTGGGGCGGAACTCGCACTTTCACCGAGGACGTCTTCCCAGATGTAGTCAAAGCATGGATCGACCTCACACTTGACTCAGCCCAAGACCCCAAGGCTGGCAGCTGGATCGCCTGGATAAATGCCGGCGCAAAAGTTGCTTCGACCGAGCTCTGGTATGGCGCACCAGCTGGTAACGAGTCTGCCATTCTGGCGCCTTTTTACAACATCACTGCCATATCAGACAGCACAAAGACTCGTGGCCATGCCTCTTACGTAGTGGACAACGAAGCCAGCAATACATATGGACAGCGTGAGATCTTCTACGACATTACAGTCAAAGCCTCGTACGAGATCGCTCAGCGCTCCGTGGACATCTTCTTCGATTCAATCGACGCTCTGTCAGCAGTAGAAGGCGCATTCCCCGTGCTTATCTGGCAGCACATCACGGATGGTTCGCTCAAAGGCAGTACCCGTAACGGTGGCAACGCATTGGGATTTGATGCCAACGGTAGCCCTATTCATATTATCCAGCTAGCATGCTCGTGGAACAATGCTGCGGATGATGAAACCGTATACAAGGTCATGTCCGATATCATGAAGGCTATCAAGAGCGATGCGGTAAAGTTGGGTGTGCAGAATGATTGGGTGTACATGAACTATGCAGCGATGTTCCAAGATGTTATTGCGAGCTACGGATTGGCTAGTAAGAGTAAGTTGAAGACTGTCGCGAAGAGGTATGATCCGACGCAGGTTTTCCAGAAGCTGCAACCTGGGTACTTCAAGTTGGATCGCGCTGCGGTTCCTGATGCAAGGTACTTTTCATATTGATGAGATACCAAAACAATCAATCGTATTGAGTTTACAGCGTTCCAGTCCGACCCCTCTCAAGTCCCTTATCCGTATTGATTATGGCCGCTTCATGCCGGACTGTCTATATACAACTCATAAATAGCCTTGACATCAACCATCGAAGTGTCCAGAGCCCTCTCAACGAGATCAATGCCATAATCCTCCCAAAGGTTTCTCGGCAAACTGTTCAAATCCTCGCTTATACGACCAATCTCTTCTTCAAATTCTTCCAGAGTGCCTACAGGACACGGCAAATGTACAGTGGAATCTCCAGACAGAATGAGTCGTACACAAGACACAAAGTCATCGTCACAACGGAAGGAACTGTATTTATTACGAACAGGAAGGTGTGAGATCAAGTGGTGAAGGGCTGCGCGCGACTTGATGATACCCCAGACATCCTAAACGGTCTCCATCGGTGCCTCGAGATGAAGGCGGTAGGCAGAAGGAGGCATACCGGCGCGTCGTAAATGCATCGCTTCCTTGATCCAGGTAGCGGTCTCATCTACTGCGTTGGATAACCAAGGGATAAACCGGGGGTCTGGCCAGGATCGCAAGTCGAGGCCCAGTCTGGCGAGTCCACTGTAATCTGTCGTAAAGCTTGTTTACACATTGTTAGAAGGTGTCCATTCTTCGAAAGGATGCACAACTTACATGACATGCCACATATCAACGTGATGGTCGACGCGCAGATGAGGCAGACCCCTGAGATATGGAATGAGACCATACGCATGGCAACGTGGTTTTGTGCAAGATCTGCGGTCTTCGCGTATAATCAGATGCCGCAATCGGAAACTCGCGTCCTGTTCTAACATTCCGAGAAAGCGGATACATTGCGAGGCAGCTGATTCGTAGTACCTAAGCTTGTGCGCATTTGAACAGTACCCGTGCTCCGGGTCGCTCTTATCTACAGAGTTGACGATTTCGTGCAACTTTGATATATGCAACGCCGTAGGCAATACCCAAGGTGGCCACTCCACGGATGAGATTCTCGAAGCCACGACCTCAGAAGCATGACGGCTCATAGGTCCTAGTGGGAGCTTGAATTCATTCTCACTCTTGTGATTAGACTCGTTGACAATATTGGCTTGAGTAGCAAAAGCTGATATGTTTTCAAGGAGAAACTGCATAGCTTGGCGTTCGTAGAATGTCGAATTCCGAAACCGGTCCATTACTTCATAGTAAGAAGCTTCTGTGACCTTATTTGGTAGTAGTTTATGAAGCTGCTTGCCCAGGCAGCTTTGGGGGAATCGTTCGGAGATACATTTTGCGAGTTCCTCAGTACCTGCCGCACGTAGTCAGCATGTACCTTGACTGAAGAGCGCGAACGAAGTCGTGTATAAGCTTTGTCTTACCATATGCGTTAAAAGCGATTACGCAAGCGTCTGCCTCCTTGTCGTGTAGGCGTGCCAGCAGAAAGTGAAAATGCCCAGCCCTTGAAGGGGGCGCGGAGTAATCGTCGTTGTGACGATCCCGAGGTGGAGGTTTTCTAAATAGCCATTTCCGCTCTCCAATACCAGCTGTCTCGATAGGTGCCAGGTGCGTTCTGAATTCCACAGCATTCAGCTTCAAGGGCAATGCTATCATCTCCGCTGCGACCTGCTTGCAACTCAGTGTCAGCGCGAGATCGATGGCTGATCTATCAGCATGTCGCAAGGTATTCGACTCGGGTTGGTGATAGTATCCATCGTCACTGAGATAGTAGGCGTAGATTGCGTCACGCAGTTCACGAGGAATGCGTAGAAGATAGCATTTCGGGGGCTGGGAGGTAGACATGGTGTGGAATTGACGACTGTGTGGATGTAGGTACTTAAGATCAAGGATCAAGGTCAGTATATATACGGAAATCACTCATGTCTGTTCTCCACGTAGAGAGCCAGCCAGTCACCAGGTTTCATCAGGCAGCAGTGTAACCAAAATTGAGTCGCTGGGACAAGACGAAATCGCAGAAACAAAGGTCGAAGAATGGATGCCTGAACCGAGGTGTACTTCGGTACCGTGGTATATGCTCCGTCTTCGGACCCAACCACGCATGGTGACACGGTTCCAATGATTCATGATGTAAAGCGAACAAATATGGTACACATCCACAATGTCATCATCCTTTCTATTTGCCGCCCACTCTCTTGTTCTTGATCTTGATGGTCTCTCCATTGACAAAAACACCCTTGCCCTTGTATGGTTCAGGTTTCCTCCAGGCCCTTATCTTGGCCGCGAACTGCATGACTACCTCCTTCTCCGGCCCCTCTAATAGTAGACGTGTCGGTTGCGGTGTACTCGCGGTCATGCCCTTTGGTATAGCGAGTTCGACAGGGTGTGTGTATCCGACCTTTAAGTTGACGAACTTCTGGCCCGGAAATTCGGCTTTTACTGTAGTTGCAGTGTCTTCGACTGAGGCACGGTAACCGACACCAACGAAGCGGAGAATGGCACTGTGTCCTTCGCTAACACCGAGGATGTGATTCTGGAGGTATGCGCGGGTGGTGCCTGAATTCAAGTTAGCCAATTGCGCAGCACGTTACGAAGACAGCACGCATACCCCACATTGCCTTCTGTTTCGCGTCTTTTGCGTCCTCTATTGTCAATGTTGGACCACCCAATGCCGGATCCTGGTTGATATTGATATATGGAGGAATGTTCATTGAAAGCTCGCCGAGCGGTCCCTTGATATGTACTGTAGACATTGCCTGCACTCTTGAGCTCCTGGCCTTAGCCGAAGGCGCAACCACTTGGAATGTGACTCCCTGGGGTAACGAGAGCGGTAGGGACCCGATCTTCGATTGACATGGTGCTGTTGAGGTAAAGGTCCTGGCGGGCGTAGGCCGGGAGAATACGGGTAACAGGAAAGTCGGTATTGAATCGGTCGTCTGGCTCGAGGCCTTCGCGAGGCTTTGGGCGCACCGCCGTCGTGCTGGGGCGAACATTTTGTCTTGATGCCGACAGATACGATCGCGAGAGTTTTCGGCAATCCCCAGCTCGAAGCTAGCTTATCCGATCCCGTGATAGCGCGTCATTGCCGTCTCTGATTGGTCGGCATATCGCACTTTCCCCCACTGAACACCCCTCAACACCACAACATTCCGATCGTCATCACTCTTTTTGGCGGAGCGTGTTGTGTCATGTTGTGCTTGAATTTGTTGATTGAGAATGCTGACCAGCCGGTCTCTCACCTAGGTCTGTATCTTTTGCTGTTTGACTAACAGCGTGTCCTCTTACCACAATTTTGACCTCACCTGGCTGTCGCAGCAGGCCAGCATGCTTCGAAAGCTCAAACAATGCGCCTTCCTCATTCTCTCACTACATCGCAAACTTACATGGCTGATCCAAATAACAATCTTACCGTGCTTGATCCTTCGCTTCCTCGTCATCCTCCACTGCCTTCCATTTCCCGACTCTTGCTTCATTTCGCTTTCAACTTTCTCTGTGGTCTCGATAACCCTGGCCTCCCACCGGCAAGCTAGTCATATGGACCCTCGAAATGTACTGACCATGGCGAGGCTCATAACAGCTGGGCTGCTCCTTCCTACGGCATTCTCTCAGTATTCCCCTCCAGCAGATGCAGCTCCAACAGTCAATGTTGATTCACTTTTCCAGTACACAACATCGAGGAACCACAGGGTAATAACACAAGCAGTTGAATTTGTCGTGTCCATGCAGACAGCTCCGACGTGCACTAGGATGGCTGCTTCTCATCTAATGAACGAATGCAAGCTACTGGAACATGCACCGGACTTCGCTAAATCTCGCCCAGATGCGTACCTGGATAATGTCAAGACCGAGTATGCCGCCAAATTAGCTGTTTGCGAACTATTGAGTGCCCAGCCACTCAATCCAACACCACCGCCTAATTGCGATATACTGGTTCCTGCATCAAGACACTGCGGGAAAGGCGGTGGCTGGTGGCATGCTCGGCCAGAAGTTCCCAGCGACAAGCAATGCTACCCAGAATTCAAGGAGTACTACTACATGCAGTGCCTAAAGAGCCTCCAATCCACACCTCAATACTGGACTTCATTCAGCAATGCTCGCCAGAATGCAGTCGTCATGTGCCAGGCTAGCAGAGATGTTATCGAGCGAGAAAACCATCTCGACATCTTCAAGAATCTGACACAAGTTCTGGGTGATGTGACGTCGACTATGCAGAAGACGACTGAGGAATACGAGTTGTTGATCCGTGAGCAAAGGCAGTACTCCGAAGAAGTCCGCGACTCTCACCAGCAGCTCAAAGAAGACATTCAAGCTGTGCAAGAGAAGGCCGTCGCCACAGTCGGAGCGCTTGACGACAAGTTTCAGAGTTTCATGGAGTCGTCGATCTCAGACCTCATCATCGCTCTGTCCGAGAGTCAGACCAACGAAATCGACCACATACGTGAGAGAATGCAGGCTTTCTCGCAACACTTGATGCTGGAGAGCTCCCAGCTCGCTGCATGCTTCACTGACGAGCTCCAACAACATCACGAACTGGCCAAGCTCAGCATTCAATCGAATCACGAGGCGCAGGTCGAAAGCTACAATGTGCTAGCGGGTTATATGACCGCCACACAACACACCATCCACCAAACCAACGATGTCGCAGATCGCTCTCTTTCCAAGGTGGACAGTATCGCTCAACGTCTGGACATCTTTGAGATGCAAACCGAGCACATCGCCGAAGGTTTCGCCTTTCTGAGCGCAATACCAGCACTTGTCACATGGCTTTTTCGAAGCTTCCTGGCCACCATCGGCACGTTCTTCATGTTTACCGTCCTGTACAAGTTTAACACTAGGCTTGCCGGTTACACTGCCGGCGCATGCAGTTCAGCTTTTCTCCTACACACATGCGGCATCCTCGACTGGCTTGGAAACATACCCTATGGTATTACCAAACTTCACGACCAAGGCACTCCCGCGACCGTCGCCAGAATGTCGTCTTGGCAGAAGGGTGCTGGTAGCGTTCTTCTACTCTGGGTTGCTGCGTATCCAGTGTGCAAACTCAACGCTTATCTGGGAAACCTCATAGCTGGCTTGCTGAAGCAGCTTCTCGGCCCGATATGGGTACATCAGTACAGCAACGATGATGGTATGAGGTTTCTGCCTAGTATCGAGATTCCCGCTACGTATCCACGCGACAAGGACAACCGACGTCTCAAAGACCACGTCGGCTGCGACCATCATACGGAATGGGAAACTCATGGCTCAAGGTCCAACCATGTGTAATGCAAGGCATCCCTTTGCCAGATCGTACTCCCCCTTCGACATTAACGCCAATCAGCATACGACATCCTCAGCACATTTAACTAGCATATATTACCTTCAGCGTATGCTACCATCGACATCTCCTGATGGAAACAAATATTTGAACAACCGACTCGCCTTAAAGCATCAAGTTACATTCGGTTCGCAGCATGCCCTTCACATTTTTCGGCGATTTCCAGCAGAATTTCCACGGCGTTGGAGGACCATCTTTTTATATTCTATTCTACGTCCAATATTTATCTGGGAACTAAAGGTCTAAACACAACTTACCAAGGCGTGAAAATACGCATATTTCAGGGATCAAGCGGGTATATGGCGAGGCAACTCAGTATCTAGTCTTCAATATCGTCAATTCATATTTCTTTACTAGGTCAAAGCAGAAATCTTACGCCGTGACCCATATGTCCAGTTCACCGCAAATCGCACAGTCCAAATCCTCAATCCTCGTCGTCACTCAGCTCTTGGATCCTCCCCGATCGATACGCCTCCTCGACCGGATTAACCACATCCATGACCCCCGTCGCCTTCAACCTCTCAAACAGCACAAATAGCCTCTCCGCCTCCCTTTCCTTTTCCTCCTGCGTCATGGGCTCCATCTGCACCTGCTCCTCCTTATCCAGCCTCTGCCCCGTGATAGGGTTGATCGGTATACCCTCATCACCACTCTCTGGCGCATGCTCCTTGACTAGTTCCTCAGGCATTTGTATGTTGTTTGACATGAGGAAACCAGAAGCGAAGCCGTAGCCGACGTTATGCACAAATGTCGCGGGATCTTCATGTGAGAGTTTCCACAGCAACATCGATATCCCGTTTCGCAGTGAGGGTGTCAAAGCGGACGTGGATAAATTGAGTAGTCGAGAGGACAGCGTGTCTGACTTTCCGAGGGGGCGGTCACGTTCTTCGGTTGTGGGGAGGAGTAACTTCTCCATTGTGCTGGCAATTTCTGCTGGAGCGACCGTGTAGATACGGTGGATGAGGGTAAGGAGGGGTGTGACGGTCTCATCAAGTTCTTTGGGTGGGTAGACGATGAGTGCTTGGTCGAGAATCTTGATCAAGTGGCGGATGTTGACCTCGCCGTCGAATGATGGGAAGAGGCCTTCTCGGCCTTGTTCGTTTTCGATGTCTAGATGGAGGAGGATGTTGACTAGTTCGCGCGTTGGGCCGGACAATGGCGGCGACGGTATTCCTCTCCGCACCAGGATCTTGAAAACGTTGGGTATTGAGGGAGCAAAGAGGGGAGCAAGGTCTTGTTTATGATGTATGATGTTGAAGAGTAGCTTGAGTGTTTCAGAGAGCGCCATGGCCTCCATGGGCTGTTCGTTTCTGCGTGGCGCGGATTTGGAGTATCGTTTCGCATGCCGTGTGATGGCTGCATTGATGCTGTCGACTAGCTGGTTCTCGCGGACGAGTTGTGCGTAATCGAGGTTCGCGTTGTATGTTGTGAGGAAGAGGATACGGGCGGCGAGGAACTCAGTGTCGATACTTTCTTCCTGTTTGTAAGTTAATACGGCTCTGTTTTCAGATTCGAAGGCAGGGTTGCCTACTTTCAGCTTTTCCGCTGCATGTGGACCATGGCCTAGATTGACGAGTATCTGGCGCGTCTTGGGCTGGAGAAGGAGAGCATTGGCTATGCATCGGAGAGCTTCCTGTGCCGCAGGTGTAGTCTCTCCGTCAAAGGCGTGGTGCCCTAGTGTCCGGAGGCCCTATCACGGTCACTATGCCGTCCGTAGACTCGTGGTGTGGTGTAGTACATCTTCCGTGAATATGGGGTCGGAATTGTCGACTGAACGGCCGTAGACTTTGAGCTGTTCGAGTAGCTGCCGTCTTTCTGTCCAGACAGTGAGCGCATGGCATTGATTCTATCCGAAGAAGACGTACGTTCAACAGACAGCTTCTTCACGTCCAGGTCGGTCTTCAATTCGGAAAGTATCCTGGTAACGTCGTCGAGCTTTGCTGGTACCCGTTAGCCCGTGATGATCTTAGGAAGGCATTCCGGAGCAGGGAACTGACCTCTACCCGTTCTTTGCGATAACATGGCGGTCAAGTTGTGGAAGACGATCAGTGCTTCTCACGTCACGTAGGTGGGATGAAGCTTGAGCTCGGAGAGCCCCACTATTATGGGACCTGCATCAACCGCCGGGGTCCACATCGAGGAACGAACAAGGCGCGTCTGCAGCAGGCAAGTATCCGTAGGCGTCTGTCTACTTGCGCATGATCTGATTGATTATCCAGGAATAGAGGATTGGAACAGATGAATCTAAGATGATGCGCACAAGCCAGAGAGTCTTGCACGACGACGGCAAGTCTCCAAGTCTATGTGGGGACGATTCCTTATAAATCCCCGTTGAGACGAAGGAAGTGATTCAGCAACTGTCCAATTACAGTACAATTCACACATTGCATGCGATGTGACTGAACATGTGGTGCTGGGTTTCAGACGCATGGAGCCGGTGTTGGCTCGAGGGGCCGTTGTCCAGTGGATGGGCACTTGAGGTTAGCACTTTACGCGCACGAGGAGCGTCGCGCTAGACGCGTCGCCAACACCAACCTTTGTCGTCTGGACCGGGGTAGTCGATCGTCACCTCCACACTCGCTCTACACGTCCTCGACTTCAGTCACGTATACGACAGCGATGCGAGTGCCTTCTTTTGCTTTTGTTTCCGTCTCTTGTTAGCGATTTCCAGCATAGCCATGGTGTCCAAGTTTGAAGCCCTCTCCGTTCGCCCTCCCACTCCACCTAAAGACCAAGAAGACACAGGCGCCGACGAGACGCTACAATTCCTTGAAGACCCCTTTGGCGAGAAGCCTGTTCCTCCCAGGCTCAAGGCAGCAAAGAAGCCCCCTAATACACCAGAGCAATCGCCCTCATCCGATATCGACATACCCTCGAGTGCTGCCAGCGCAAGGAAAAGAGTCAACTTCGAGTTACAATTATGCAATTTGCCCAGCGCGAAAGCTGTCGCACAGTCCTGGACACCCACACGTAGCTCGCCGCTCCGACCGCTCCCACAGACCCGCCTCACGAAGCCGCTAAAGTCGATTTTGAAGCCTGCCGACGGCACGGCCACGCCTCCGCCTGCAGACGACGCTGCCGCCGCACATCGATTCAAGTCCTTCGCCGAGATGCTGGAAGCCATTGTCAAGCTGCTTGCGACTTCGGACCGCGGGTCGCGGCTGGATGCATACCAATCCTTGCTAAGGACTTTGCAAGCATACGACAAGATTCCCGACGATCAGGCACTCAAGCAGAAACTGTCTCTGTTGACCCAATTTATACGGCGCGACATGCAGGAGCCAGGTCTGGCCGGTACAGGACTGGACTCACAACTAGTTGGACAAGCCATGAAGTTGCTCATGGCTCTGTTCCGCACCCCCGACTTGATGTCCGCCATGGACGAAGACTTTTGCTCCTTCGTCATAGAACGCATTATCCGCATAGTCAGCGATAGCACCATGCCAAAGACTACCGTCAACACACATCTGGCTGTGCTCATGCAACAAAACTTTCGGCCCAAGATCGTGACTGCGACCCGCGTCGAGAAAGTCCTCGATGCACTAGAGACCATCCATGAGCGAACATCTGGTCATGCCGTACAGGCATACCGGGTCCGGATATACAGGAAGCTGCTTCAGCAGCGCCCCGAGGTCATGATCAGGCATACCGAACGATGGTTTACACATACACTCAAAGCTCTGGTATCGGTTCAGAAGGATATCAGTCAGAGTGCGCTAGACACTGCAGTAACAGCCGCCAAAACTATTGGCCATGACCGGCATGTCGCGAAATCCGTCTTGGTAGTTCTGAACCGGGTCAAGAGTGACGGTGCGACCATTGCCAGCATTTTCATAATGGAGCTTTATCGTTTACTGGGCGGTGAATATGCTGCTTTGGTGCCACAGATCTGGGCAGCTGTCACAGGCCTACTGAAAAACTCGCTCTACCGCGAAACGTTCACTGCTCTGGCAGATTGGCTCACGCTTCTCCAGAACTGCATTTCATCGGAGAACGAGCAGGTCAGGGTTTACTCCAACGTCGCTATATCTTTCCTGGTACATTCTGTCAATCTGACTCCAGATACATCTGCAGGTTGGTCGGATATGTTTCGCAAGATCTCAGTACATGCACTGCAAAGAAAGATACCTATGAAAAAGTCCGAGCAAGACGCTATCTCATCCGCATACTTTACGCTGCTGTACTATGCTCTGCGCCCAACTGCCACATTTGAGCAACTCGATCGATATTGGACTCAGTTCATAGTCAACGTCTGGACTCCAATGATCCTGCCCGATCCTAAAAAGCAGGCCGTACCCGCCTCTTATCGGCACGCTATACCCGCATGCCGAATCGTATCTGCTCTTCTAGACGGTTCTCGGAAACCATGGAACGAGTACCGTGCCCTGGATCTTCGACCGAATGTTATGATCCCGCGTAACGAGCTCCCCCTAGTGGACCCCAGGTGGGTGCGGAAGTCGATTGCTCTGATACTGCAGTTCGTAGAGACTCTCCTCGATGCCACACTATTGTCTGAGAGCAGGGAACCGGAAGACGAGCCAGTCCAAACAATGTGGCAAGCAGTCATCGGTGCCCTGGTGGAAGCAAGTAGCAAGGAAATCATGGCTTCAACGGAGACGAAAGACGCCATGGCCCATATAATTAACCTGCTGCGCCGAATCTGGGACAAACACACGGAGAAGATCGCCTTGTCGCAGAAGAAGGAGGACATATGGGCAGACAAGTTCTGCTTTCTGATAGAGACTGTGGTACAGAAGCTGGGCCCTTTTCAATTTGCAGACAAGCGTCTCACACGGAACGAAAACAACGAGTTCGAGGTTGCATCCACACCATCACATCGGTCACGGCATCAGGGAACGCGCTCATCACCGCTCCTCTACCTTGTCGATCTCTTGGTCACTCAATCCGAGGGGAAACTAGCTGATCCAGTTCGACTCCGTGCGATCGAAGTCATCATCGAGCCTTGTTTCGCTGTCCAAAACACCCGGCTGAGCAAACTGGAGCTTCTTCGAGATTGTGCGGCAGCAGTCGATGGTTCGCTCAAGGGCGCAGTGGCGTCAGAGTTCTGGAACCGGATCGGAACATTGCTCAATGCTTTGTTGGAGGACCAGTCACCTCCTTCAGACGAGCGCAATTCTCGTTGTCTGGGTAAGGAGTATGAAATTGTGGTGGAGATCCTCAGTCTTGGTTCTGCTTGCCTCTTGGAAAAAGCACTTGGTCACCAAATCCTATCAACTTTTGTCAGTACTGTCCGGCGGGAAGCAGGAGAGGGTGCGCTTCCACTCGCGGTCATTGAGAAGGTATCTGAGCATGTGCTCAAGCGTACACCGAATGAAGAGAAAGCTTCTTGTCTGGCGTATGCCAGCATTCTTCTTCGCAACCTTCCAAAGCTGATCAGCCGCAAAGTGCTGGAACAAGGCCGACAGAGTCTCTGGCCTTCGAATTCAGCACCCGGACGGTCTCAAGACATCGATCCCTACGTTCACCTGTATGGAGCCATTATCTCTGTTGGATCGGCCGCTTACAGAGATATTGACAAAGACAATGTGGAGCCAACAAAAGGCTTTCTTTCAGCGCTCAGTGCCTCAATTCAACAATGCTCGACGTCTCATCTCGCTGGCTATTTGCGGAAGATACAAGACGCGATCCATGTTTGGGTCGAAGATCCCGAGAGGAAGATGCAGAGCAGGGAGGAGTCGTTGAAGAGCTTACATCTCGAGGTATGTTCGTTGCTGTGCAGGATGGGAGTAGATGCTAACCCTCTTCAGGTTGTCAGCTTGTGGCAGGAGGTTTGCAAAGCTATTGAGCGATTACCGCGTCAAGATAGCCAGGTGTTACTTCATCTACAGCCGATGATTACCGCAGGATTTCTTAGCAGACGCCGAAGTATCGTCAACCTCTCGATTGCGACCTGGAATGCAACCTTCGGAAAAGAAGATAGCCTACGATATCCCCCTCGACTTGAGCAGTCCCTTCGACAACTATGGCATAGCGTCGAGCTTTCTCTGCCCTCTCTAGAAGTCCGGGAAGAGGATGCTGTAAGCAACTTTACAAGTCCCTGCATAACACCACTAACGCCACAGCAGGAGAACAAGCTATCATTTTACGATTCAGATACCAGTGTAGACGAAGTCAAACGTGCCTTCAAGAGCCCAGGAGTTAAGGGCACTCCCTTCAAGATCTCTAAAGCGTCACGAAGGTCTAAGTCTCGGTCTCCAGCTATACCGGCTTCAGCCACCAGAAGGGTGCCTTCGCGACAGACGCCAAAGGTCCGTCTCCGACACGACAACTCTCAGATCAAGTTCGAACCTATCATGTCCTCGCCATCGAACCCGTTCCAGCAAGAGTCGCAGGTATTGACCGATCGACAAAAGGAGATGATCGATCGTCAGAAACTCAGCAGTGGTCTATTCGCCAACCTTGGTGCACCTTCGCTACAGCCGGATGAAGTGCCATCGCCGTTGGAGTTCCATTCAGATGCATTGACAGCTGATGATCTGCCAAACCACTCCTCTCGGACAACACCACTCAAGGCTCTTGCGGCAATGGGACCTATGGACGGCTACCTTGGCTCTTCACCAACTCCGCATACCCGCAAGAGTACTCGCAATATCGTAAGCGACGACACTGACCTTGCCACACCCACGGCTGTGCGAAGCATCCAGTATGCAAACGACGAACCAGACTCTTCGCCGCCGCAATTCGAAAAGGAAGATAGGCCGGCCCACAAAGAAACCGGACCTGATGTTCTCGTAGGCTCCAGCTTTGACTATCGCCAGCCCGAAAGGTCATTTTCGGCTTCCTTTGATGAAGGAACCACAATTGATGAGGAGGCACTACTTGACGCTGTTGCGCCCCACGACAACCCTCAAATAGCCTCCGACCGCGTTTCAGACACTATCATGTCAGAATTGCCAAGTTCAACCATAGACCTACAACTCACAGCGCAAATCGACGCCGACATGCAAATACACGATACTGCCCCCGAAGGGACAGAGGAGCAACAGTCAGAGTCAAACTACGACATCGCTGATGCTGCCGTTTCGCTTTTGCACCCACAGTCGTCAACAACTAACGACGACCACCCCGGCAGTGACACCGAAGTAGACGATGTTCAGACGCCAACTCGTGGGCCTGCTCGTCGAGCTTCGCGCAAGAGCTCCCAGGCGACGACAAGCAGTACAAGTCGAGTGGGAGACTCCTTTGATAAGGGCTCTGTGAAAGGAACGCCGCATACGCTGCGCCGTTCTACGCGTAGTTCCATGGGAAGCCCTGCTCGGCTTGAACGTCTTCCAAGCGGAAAGAAGCCCAGACGTACTCCTGCAAGGGCGGAGAAGAAAACGAGCACTCCTGCGAAGAAAGACAGGAGAACCAAAGCTGGAAGACAGGCACAAGAAGAACACGCTCCGGAGCCAGAACCAGTTTCACAGCCGGAGCCAGTATCCCAATCAGAACCAGTGGCACAACCAGAACCAGAACCAGAACCAGAACCGGAACCGGCGCCAGCGCCAGCACCAGCACAAGCCCAGGACAAAGACGAGGAGATGCTTGACAACATCGTCGTGGCCGCGTCGCCAAAAGCGAGCGAAAGGTCACGGGGGAAGAAGCGGAAGATTAGCTCCACCGACGCTCCTGTTGCCAGTCCTGCAACCACTCGCAAACTAAACCTACGACGCTCTCAATCTCTTCTTTCTCAGGTCGAGAATTCGCACGATATAGAAGACACAACAATGGATGAAACACCCGTACCCAACAAACGGGTCAAGTCGAATACAGACCAGGACGTCAGCGAGGCGAAGAAGACGACGCCAGGGAGTCAGACAAAGCGTCTTAGTCATATACAAGTTTCGCCGCGGCCGCGATCTTCTGGAGGATCCGCAGGAAGGCCATCTCCTCAGACAAAGGAGGCGGAACCCCAACGAGCTCAGCAGAAAGAAGCTCCTGAGCCCAGAACCTCAGCCTCAGCCTCAGCCTCAAGTTCGACCTCAGGCTCAGACCAAGTACCAGCCAGCCAACCCCAAACACAGTCGCAACACTCCCAATCCCAACCCTCTGCAACAGCGGGAACCGATACACCATCCCGCTCCTTTGCCGATCGCGTCATCCTCACACCGCGCAGTATCATCAATCAGCTCAAGAGCCTCAAAGACTACCTTTTTAGCACTCCGACGTTGGTGCTGGGGCGGAATGAAGAGAAGGAGATTGACGATGCGTTGTTTGATATTAGGAGGCAAGTGCATGCTGCAGGGTTGCGGGGAGAGGGAAAGAACAAGTAGCTCATTCACTGGGAGCTTGGGTTCCATTGATAGTGCGATGATGGTTTTATCTTTGTACCTGTTATGTTCAGCTTGATGTGGTAGTTGGACGTAGTATAATGGTACACGGCATATTGCAGGCCTAAATATATCACAAGTCAGGGTCCAACCAAGTCGTCATCACCAAATGCGTGCACCTGACAATGTGTTTTTCATGTAAATCATATTTCAAGGTATACCACAGTCCGAGCGACATTCTAGTCGGAACGTTCTACATGCCTTTTTCATAACGCAAACTCCGAACCATGCTCATAATAGTCGTGGGAAAAAAAAGTAAAAGGAAGAAAAATGAAAACAAAACCCCGCCATACCACGAAAAGCGACCCAACTATTGTAGGAGGGGATCACGGAAGTGCTTCTGGAAGTTATGCCTCTTCTCGTTACCAGCCTGGTACTTGCTGCGGGCAGCCTGCTCCTTCTTCTTGTCGCGCTTCTCAATAGCCTGAATCTCCTTCTTCTTTGCGTCGGTAACGCCGACCATACCCCTACCGCCGTTGGCGCGCGAGATGAGCTGGCGATCCTGATCATGGCCACGTCCACGAACTTGTAATTGACGCTCCTCGCCATCCATGTTGGCATCACCGTCCTCGTCTTCTTCGTCGTCGTCCTCGCCGCCAGCTGTAATGGCGCCGGGTATCCGGGCGCGTTGAGCCTCCTCCATACGCTCGGCTACACCGGGGTAGTTTCGCAGATTCTGGCGGTAGTACTTGTTTAGGGAACGATGACCAGCGGTGCGACCGGATGGAAGGTGTAGTTCGTATTCGTCGTAGTAGACGGCCTGGGGTGTGTGGTGGGCGTGCGAGTGGAAGCCGTCCGCAGCGCGATGTGGGCGTGGATCTGCGTGGTTGTGGTGCTTGGACTTGTTGAGCGACTTGTGTCGGTGGGTGTGGTCGATTGGCACAGCTGTGATTTCATCGGTCGGTACACTCGATACAGTGCTGTCGGTTTCCCAGCCTGCATCATCTTCCTCGGCGTTGCTCGACATGGCTGCGTCGTCTTCCGTAGTGGTCTTGGTCTCGCGCCTGGCGCCGAGCTTGATTCCGCCTCCTGTTGTAGAGGACGAGTCGTCTGAATCTTCAGCCTCCTCTGCCATCTCGTCGAAATCGGCAGCATCAGGGTAGGAGCTGCGGAAGTCGTAAAACTCGCCAATCTCAACCAACTCGATATCTGTGTCGAATGCGATCATGCAGTGACCACGATCGCGCATGTGCGTTTGGATACCTGAGGCAGTGTGCAAAACCTTGTGGCACTTAAGACACTCATGGTAAGCATGGATCTTCTCGTGGAGGTGCTTGATAAGCCCCTCGGGCTGTGCAAGGAATTCCTTCTCGGGTATGAACATGCCGTGGAAGCGTCCCATGTGCGTAATGTTGAGCTGGAAGTTGGGTGACTTGTAGTTGCAGAACAGGCAGTCTAGGAGGGGATCGCTAGCAGGCTTGTTGGACGCGGCAACGGAAGTCTTGTCGCCATCGGCAGTGGCAGCCTCTTCGGCATTCTGTTCCTCGATGCTCGCGTTCTTCAAACCGTCGGCCACATCTGCAACATCCTTGTCTGCGTCTCCGTTGACGGTAGTGACTTCCGAATCAGCCATGGACTCTCCCAGGGAAAAGGCAGAGCTGACCATGGAGCCAGTGACCGAGGCAGCGTCATCTAGTTGCGCGCCTCTGCCCGACTTGGCCATATTGATGCGATGTTTGGACGAGTTCAAGTGGTTGTTGTAGGCATTCTCGCTGAAGTACGTCTTCTGGCACGGAGTGCAGACCTTCTCAAAGGAAGCCTTGGCAGCAGTGGCGGCAGCGGTGGCCTTGTTTGCGAGGACCTTCTCGGTGAAGATCTCAGAGGATAGCGGTGGGAGGGAGGCGACGCGACGCTTGAGGTTGTACCTGTGCCAGTCGGTTTGCATGTGCGCCCGCTGCAGGTCGCTCGACCGGAAGGCGACTTGACATGTGTTGCAGGTGAAAGGATGGGTAGACTGGATGTTAGCCTGGGTAGGGACTTGCGACGCCATTTTTGCAGATATTGGAGTACTTGTCGGCGTGGCTGCACTGTGAGGAGGAGAGAGAGGAGTAGAAATAATAGGCGATTAGGTGGGGTTGAGTGTGGGATACGGTAGCGCGGTCAATTCACGACTTTATGACTGGCCGAGGGGCAAAATTTCACTAGGTCAAACAGGGGACGATTACAAAGTCAAGGAGGAGTGGCAGTAAGCTCTTGGGCCTTATCAGCGGTCCTGTACGGCGAAGATGATGGATTTGCGCAAAACACCGCCCGGACATGGGGGGCGAATATTGAAGCATGACATCAATCGGCAGGCAGTGTGCCAAGCCGCTGGCACCTGCCATCCCTGCAGCGGATTAGAGCCGCATGGCAAGAGCACCCCTCGGCCACTAACTCCCTCAGCCCTATCGCCAGTGGGTTGCTGGTGCCTCTGTTCACGCGTCTCTACTATGAGTGAGTAACCGTACCGTGGTACTGCACCATGACAGCTACACATCCATCAACAGTCTGCATGCTTAGCCCCAACTCTCTTTCCCGCCTGCGTCTCCATCGATGATGAATACGACGGAGGGTCAACGCGATGCTCCGCACAATGCTGTACATGTGCACGACGCCAGCCGCATCCTGGAATGCTCACAAACCGAGAGACAGCGTCGTGTCCAGTATCTTGTCAGACAGTAGGCATCTAGCCCCCTGCATGTTGGGGTCGAGTGCTGACTATTCAACAGCTACTTGTCCCAGATCCTCCATGGCTGTAAGAGCGCTTACTGCGATACCCCTACGTGCCTCTCGTCGAGCAAGCGCACTGCTTCCAAGCCCCATCGTCCACCCACGCTGCTCACCGCTGTCGCCCTAGCACACTACCTTGCCGGTCAAGATAATCCCAATCGTGGTTTGTGCCCTCACCAACTCAAAACCCCTCCCGAGTCATTCGAGATCGCAAGCAGTCTTGCGGAACAAGTTAGGGTCGACTCGGCTGGGAACTACGCTGTGTACCCTGCGATAGGGCAGTTGGCACAACAACGTCAGCAGAGCTTTGCAGGAAGCAGCTCTGGCGATGGAGCTGCAACTCAAGCAGAAGGGCTCGATGGCGACTTGATAAGCGCCCTTAGGCAGCGACAGCGAGTTAGGAAGGACCCGAAGGCTCTTAGTCAGAACTTGTACGACAGCTTGACTATGATATATTCTTATACCGCGCATATACCCAGTCCTGCCTCTGTTCTTACTTCGTTCCGTTTACCAGCTTCTCGGGCAGACGGGAACCATACAGAGTCTACGCCGCACACAAACGCCCTTGCAGCGACATCACAGTTGAATGGGAAGTTGGGCAACGTTGCCCAACATTCACATCGCGCATCCGCCACTCATAGCAATTTACATTCAAACAACACTGTCGCTGAGGTCCTAACTAACGGCCAGCATGTCCACAAGATACCTTACCATCCATCGAATGGTGCAATCCAACGACGTCCCTCTACCGCTTCACACTCTTCTGCTGTGGACGGTGCATCAGATCCGACAATGCTATCCATCAAAAAAACAGGAAGAAAGAGCTTCACTATCGGAGGAACGATCCCACCTGCTGTGCATCAGACCAAAGCTCCCTCTGTAGCATCTAAACCAGCTACTAAAGATACCGCTAGCTCTACCCGGACAGCACCTGGCGTACCTATAGTACCGAAACTGAGTTGCGACATCCTTGACAAGCTCAAGGAAGACGTTCTACGCTACGGCGACAGCCGCTCTACTGACTTGAACTACATTGTCGACTTCGACCCTGGGCGGCGAACTCGACGTGCCAAACCACTTGTCAATCGGTCTTTGTTTTATGCTCTAAGCGATCCACAAAAGCTCCTTGCGTCTTTCCATGATGCCAACCCAGGCTTCAAAGACTCACCTCTACCACATCTTGACTCGTCGCGCTTAGTGAACTCCTTCCATGGTTGGAACCATCGCAACGGTGCGCTCATATTCGATAGCCTCTGGCTTGCGTTGGAGGCTCTGTTTACCTGTCCACCGGAGCTTGTCGTCCAGAAGAGTCCTCGCCTAAGACCTTCAAGGAAGGGCGCTTCCACAGATAGTCAACCGGGCAAACCGACTGGTACTCAGGACGATAAAGCTGAAGCCTCGCGTTATCTTGACACAAATGAAGCTGCCCATATTGTTATGATTTGCATACATGCACTCACCTCACTAGTACCAGTCGGGTGGCCACACACGTGGGCACAAATTCGTAAGCTGCGATCCTGGGGCGTCATGGTGCCGGACGCGGCTCCTCATCCTGACAAATTTGTGCATCCGTACATGGAGATCATTGATGAGTTAGAGTATGAGCCAGCGATTCGTCTTGCCGATCGGTTACTTCGTGCTATTGGAGCACGAACTTGCTTCGAGCACATACTGGCAAGCTTGGATGGCGACGCAGATACGACTGGGTCCAGCACAACACTAATGGGTGTTGTTATAGAGCACTTAGAAGTGTTGGAGCGCATTAGTATGGCTATGAAACTAAGATTGACTTCCAATCATGATCTGGGCGGAGACCCTGGATGGACTGTTACAGCCACATTCATGGAGTGGCTCCGGACTATTATCGTTAAGAAGTGGGAAAGCAAGGCTGAGATAAACAAATGGAGTAGTGTTGGTACAGCTGTAATGATCCTCGACAAGCTTCGTAAGTTACCAGGAGGCTTATGATGGAAACAAAAAGGCTAACAGACACAGATTCGAGACAACAAGCTTTGTACTTGAACTCCAAAATGTTCGAGATGCCAATACTTCACGAGCGAATAGACACCGTGAACGAGCCTATCAACTACCTTACATGGGAGCATCATCCCAACACTCTACATATCTTTGAGTACCCTTGTCTCTTCTCCAAGCAACACCTTGTGGCTTACTTTCGCACAATCAACTTCACGGAGATGATGAAGCAGTACGACCACACCATGCGCACCCATCAAATGCAAAGATCGCTAGAGATGTTCCTACAAGAACCTTATTGGTGGGAGATTAAGAGACGAACCAAGGTAACACTTAGCGATTACCTGGTGCTGGATGTTAGTCGCGAGGAACCACTAAAGGATACACTGGATCAGTTATGGGGCCAGGACAAGAGGATGCTTCTCAAGCCGCTGAAGGTCAAGATGGGCCACAAGCAAGGAGAAGTTGGTCTAGACCACGGCGGCGTGACGTACGAGTTCTTCCGCGTAGTCTTGAGCGAAGCATTCAGGCCTGAAAACGGTGAGTTATACTTTGATGACTACACAAATTCTTTCACTAAGTTTATCAGGTATGTTCACAATCGATCCGCAGACACGTATGACGTGGTTTCAACCACAAAGTCTGGAACCCAAATGGAAGTTTGAGATGCTCGGCATACTCTTCAGTCTTGCTGTATACAATGGCATCACTCTGCCCATCACTTTTCCTCTTGCTTTCTATGACTGCCTCCAAAGTGTGGGCAATCCGCTCTGCAAACGTGTGGTTGATTACGACGCACTGGGCTATATAAGAGACGGCTGGCCGAGCCTGGCTGAGGGCTTCCAGAAGCTCTTATCCTGGCGCGATGGCGACGTTTCAGACGTCTTTATGCGCGAGTACATCTTCAGTTACGAAGCCTTCGGCCAAATCGTCAACCAGAACCTTTCTCACGAATCCGCTTCCATCACAACACCTCCAGAACCATCGCAAGAAGAACCGGATCTAGTCACAAACACCAATCGAGAACAGTACGTTCGAGCCTATGTCCGCGCTCTAACCTACGATTCGATCGCCCCACAACTTACCTCCTTCATCCGTGGCTTCCTTACCTGCATCAACGCCAAATCGCTCCAACTCTTCACCCCTTCCACACTCCGCCACCTCATCGAAGGCACACAGCACATCTCTATCTCCGATCTTAAACGCTGCGCAAAGTACGAAGACGGATACACCGCGTCCCACTCCAACATCCGCGCTTTCTGGGACGTGGTAGAGGATTACAGTCAAGAGGACTTACGGCACTTGCTGGAGTTCGTGACGGCAAGTGACCGGGTACCGGTTACGGGGTATGAGAGTATTACGTTCCATATTGTGAGGATCGCGGGCGCGGAATCAGGGGGCTTGCCGAGTAGTTCGACCTGCTTTGGTAAACTCTACTTGCCGGATTATCAAGACAAGAAAATTTTGGAAAAGAAACTGGGATTGGCGATTAGGAACTCAAAGGGGTTTGGGAATGTGTAGGTGGATTTGGGAAGGAAATGATGCTGCACGATTGGGCGGTTCCCAAAACGGAAATGCACATGGTCTCGAAATATCACAAAGTCGTTGCGAGTGGCAAGTAGGCATCGTGGAGACCTAGTTATCGTAACAAACTGAGAAAACCGATCATGAAAACTTGGCCCTTCGATGCTAGGAACATAAAACGCGCCGGCACAGTGGCTCGTCCCGAACTTTCTAATCACATCAAACGTAAAATTGTGTGTAGCGTCCCAACCCGTCATTGAATCCTGCCTGCCGACGCTACGTCATACTGGTCGTCTTCATTGCCGATCTTCAAAAGCAAGCCACCCGCACCCCGCGGGATCACCTCCGCATCGTCCCACACTCTCCCCGATCACGCGACAAAACGTGTCAACCCATGAGCGTCCCCATGATCATCATTCTCGCCAAGCACAGCCATGCATAGATAAGCTTCTCAAGCGCCAGTGGTGCCCTCTTTGACATTCCCTTACTCGTTCGAGCCATCCTTGCCAAGGAAGTGATCACCCTCCATAAAAAGCTTATATGTTCCCGGCAGCTTCTTAGCACTCGAGTGTTTAAGAGATAGGCTTCTAGAATATGAGTGGGTAATGGCAGGGCTTTCAGTAGCGTGACGGGTGAATCCGGGGACTATGGGGGTTTCGAGGAGAAGAAATTGTGGGTTACGTAGCATGGAGATGCAGATCGATTTGTGTGGGATCGATGCTTATATGGGAAGGAGCTTGCACCTTTGCTGGGACAATTCGGCATCTCCACTTTTGCATTTACCTATACCAAGGACAAGCGACTTCTATTTCACCGTCCAAGTACCCGAGATTAATACTATCGTCAAACATACTCTGCGACACAATCAAAGACTTTTCAGTCAATACGTCAACATACTACACTCCATCTGCCATAACAAGATCGACATTGGAATACCACGACCTCTCTCACAATGTCACCACACTCAACACAAGACCCATGTATCCCCTACGGTCGTGGCGGAGCAGGAAACATGCGTAAGCCATCCACACCCCCATTCCTACTACCACGAACCCCACTCCAACATACTGACCCACAACCAGGCCGTCGTTCCTCCATAGCCGCCGCCTGGTCAACCATCCTATCCCACCCATCACCTACAGACAGCAACAAACTGAACCTCGTATCAAGCCCCGAAGAGCACTACGCTGCTTCGAAATCTGAGCCTAGGCGACGGAGACACTCTTCTTCCACGTCGGAGGAGGGGAGCGAAGGAAGCATGCGGATGAAGAGTAGTGTGGACGAGGGCGCGAGGAGAAGGAGGAGTAGTGTGTGGAGTGGCAGGAGCAGGGCAAGTACGGCAGGAGAATCTGGATCCAGATGGAGAAGGCTACTACAGTTTAGAAGAGCGGGTGGACGCATAGAAAATGAAGCCAAGAATGAGGACGTAGAGTAAAGTGGTATATTGGTTGTTGGGTATAATATATGGAAACAGATTGGGAGGATTTTGAAAGATTATGCTCAGGACGAGGAGGGGGCGAGGTGAGCGCGCGTTTGCAAGCGTAATTTCATTCCATCTTTGGTTTTTTCATTTTCTTTGCTAGCGAGAATGATACCACTTTGCCCTTTTTCTCATGCGTATAATTGAAATTCTCGAGCTGTTTCTGAATAGGTTTCCCAGCTTGAGAAGTCTAGTGATTGGTATCCGGCGGGTACATGGATGCGCTGGATACGATGGTCTCGACGAGGAGCGATACGGCGACGAGAGGAGAAGAGTCGTGAGAATTGTATTCCGCATGATATATCTGCTCGTGTAGGCGACGAAGATTTGGAGGTGGTGTAAGACTGCACATGTTTGGATGTAGTCCAGGCGACTGTTGTGGCTGGTTCCTGGTGGTGCGTAGATCTGATAGAAGGAGCTTTTCGACTAGTAGGAAAGAGACTGTAGGAGTTTATAGAGGATAGGGCATCGTATCTGATCGAAGGGCGACGCTGAGGTGCCATGGTTCCAGGTAGGAAGTAGTCGTACTGGAGAGGGAATGGAAAGAACATGAGTGCGGTGTACCTGGGTATTTGCGATGTGATTCCCCATCGCGGCATGTGCTCATACTCATACCACCTCACAACTACGCCAGAGCAATGGCCACATTCGGTGATTAACTTGGTTTCATGCGGTGCAGAGGCGCAATCTGCCCTTTGAAAACCAGCACAGTGGATTGTGGCACATCGTACTGCTAGGTGTAAAGCCGTCCTGCCAATAAGCTGATTAGCTGTCACTGGCTTAGTTGACTCTGAATGCGGCACAGTTGCTGAGGATGGATATTACGCTCGTGTTTCACAGTTCCGCCACATCGTTATGTAAGGGTTGTCCTCTGGTTCCTTTGTTCTTCAAGCGAAACGGATCAGCCACACGCGATGCGAGAGATAGTGTGTAGGATCATTGTTGCATGACAATATGTGGCATGTCTAAAAGCTTGTCAAAAGATGCATGGAACTGAGTTAATTCTTCTCTAGTGCTGACACAGCAGAGTCGAGAAAGGCTGTCTACAACGGCACCGCGTGTCCGTCACCTCGTAGATCACTACCTCCACTCCAGACCTGTACGCCGTCATCTACATGTCTCCTGATGATCTGGCCCCGTCCGAACATGCCCCGTCCATAGCCGTCCAGCTGCTTTACATTATGGCCAAGTGCTCGCAACTCTTCCACTACCTTTGGATCAATGCCCTCCTCTAGGTATATCGTCGCATCAGTCATTTTGCCATCGGCGCTCGGCATACCCGCACCGATACAGAAACGCGGCGAATCAAGTGCAGCTTGTGGATTGAGCTTGAAGACCTCCTGGTTGAGGAGGACTTGAACATGACCCTGGGGTTGCATAAATCCACCCATCACGCCGTACACGGAGTGCAAGCTACCGTCGCTGACGTATGTTGTCAGGCCTGGAATGATTGTGTGATATGGTCGCTTCCTTGGTGCTAGTACGTTCGGGTGGTCTTTGTCAAGACTAAAGTTTGCACCACGGTTTTGGAGGGTAAAACCGCAGCCTTTGGGAATAATCGCCGTTCCAAACCCGCCATAATTGCTGTTAATGAAGGAAATGGCATTGCCCTCAGGGTCGGTACAGCAGAAGTAAACGGTATCACTTTGCAGGTGTGCTGGAGAACCATGGACGGGCGCTGAAATGGCCTTCTTTGCATCAAAGAGCTTTGCGCGCTCGGAAAGATATTTTTGTGAGATCAGCTCGGCGGACGGTACCTTGACAACATTAGGGTCGGTGACAAACCAATGAGCATCACAGAAGGCGATTCGCAATGCCTCGATGACTGTATGGAGATATGCCGTGCTGTTGTGATCGTTCACACTCCATATCGGAATCTTCTTTTGTCTCTCCAGCTCCTGGATGATGCCTAGAGCCATCAAAGCAACGATTCCCTGGCCATTCGGTGGATGTTCCCATAACTCAATGCCGCCCTCAGGTGGTGGCCTGTTTCCAACCTTCTGACCGTAATACTTCAGCGAAATTGGGTCAACCGGCTCGGATCCAGTCTCTGCATGATGTTTGAGATCGTCTAGAGTAAGATAGCCACCAAGATCTTGCACCACTTTTACGAGCTGCTCAGCTACTTCTCCTTCGTAAAATCCCTTCTTTCCGTGCTTGGCCAGGAGTTTAAAGGTATTACCAATCGTTGGATTCTTCATGATCTCTCCAGCTTTGGGTGCTCGGCCATCCTTGAGCATCTCGCGGCCGTTAGGGGATGCTTTCAGGAGGTCTTTCTCGCTAGCCTTCCACTTCAAATTGTCAGAACGTCACCTGATAACGGAGCATATTAGAGCTTACAAAAGTAGCGGACAGTTCAGAGACCGGGAAACCATTCTCTGCGAGATCGATGGCAGGCGCAAGCACGTCTTCCATGCTGACCTTTCCGCTGCCGAACCGCTCAACGCAATCGACCCATCCTGCTGCCGCGCCAGGAACTGTGGCCGCATGTACATGATCCATGGGAATTTGACCGCTCTGTCCCTCTGCGAGATTAAGGTCCTCTCTGACCTTTTCCAGCGTGACATCCGCACCCGTCCGTCCGGAGCCGTTCATGGCAGATACTTTCTTTGTCTTCGCATCGTAGTAGAGGCAGAACATGTCACCGCCAATACCTGTTGATCCTGGTTCTGTAACATTGATTGCCGCTGCGACAGCCACCGCTGCATCCTGATTGCTATCAGTACTGAACGGAACTGGTGATAGATTACGTCATACAGCCGCATTCCCACCCTTCCTCAGAATCTCAATTCCAGCAGCAGCCGCAAGCGGCTGCGTGCAAGATACGATGCCTTTGGTGCTATGTACGACCGAACGTCGACTGGCAAAGTGTACAAACTGAGGCTCAGGATGGGGATAGACATTGTGAGTACCCAGATTGATGAAGTCCATCTTGGCTTCTGCTGGCTGCTCTTTTTCAGGCTCGTGGTGGGTTTTGGTCCTCTTGCTTCGTCGTGGGGTAGGCATTGGTAGTCGAACACACCAGCTTCAATGCCAGAGTGGGGTATGGGGAAGCTGTCATGTATACCTACCCGTGGACTAAGTAGTGGCCCACGGTTATCCCCGGAGATAGTTATTGCGGTTCGGGTTGCCGATTTCGCTCGACAATCGCCTCGGAGCATAACGCAGCGGCACCGACTATCGCCATGACATCTCTGTAAGAGGAAGGTGGTAAAGCGGTGTAGTCCGTTGACATCTGCCGGGATGGAGTAATAAGTGTCACGTGCACACGTTCCGAGCCGATCGGAACGCGTTGAACATCGACAAATTCATCAGATGCGAAGTTTACATATCTCGACGACTATGCTCACAACATCCTGGATATGTCGCAATTGCTTATCGCGCATCAGCCGCCCGCTGCTGAAACGCAGCATCCGCCTCCAGAGTAATGGTGTGTGTTATGGTTGCCGATTTTGCGGAATTCACTAACATTGCATAGCTGCAACATCTGAGTCGATACCACCAGCCCTGCTCTCAAGAGCCCGCGCAATTGTTACAGAGCACAAAGAGTTGACTGAAAAACTCTCCAATGGCTTCGACACGCGCGCTGCGAAGAAGCTGGGCGAATACAGCCCCATCGTGAACGCACTAGGGGAGTGGGATAAAGCGAATGAGGTGAGCACCATACGGCAGCCTGCAGGAGCAATAGAGTAGCTGATATGGACTAAGTCTGTGACAGAGCTCACTTCGATGATACACGACGCCTCAACCGACCCCGAACTACGATCACTCGCTTCCGACGATCTTGGGGAGACACGAGCGCAGCTCGTGAATGCTTCACAAAACCTAATCACTTCTCTGGTACCCGTACACCCCTTCGCACATCTACCATGTCTTCTGGAAATACGACCTGGTGCTGGCGGTTCAGAAGCAGCTATATTCGCTGGAGACCTTTTCCGCATGTATTCTGCCTTCTGCAACCGAAACGGCTTTCGCACAAACCTCCTCAAGTACGAAAACGTGAACGGCACTACTGAGGCTGGAGTACCGCTATCCGAAGCGATCATCGAGGTGGAGAACGACGGCGCATATGGCGTCTTCCGATGTGAAGCAGGTGTACATCGCGTTCAACGGGTGCCCGCTACTGAAACTAAAGGGCGTACGCACACGAGCGCGGCATCTGTACACGTGCTACCTAGTCTACAAGAAAACTCTGCAGAGGAGCAGGACTTCGACGACCCCGAGAGCGACTACTACATCGACGTGAAGGAGGTCAAGTTGGAAGTCATGCGGGCGAGCGGTGCCGGTGGACAGCACGTCAACAAGACAGAGTCAGCCGTTCGGCTAACGCATATCCCCACAAACACAGTCGTCGCGATGCAAGATTCTAGATCCCAGCACAAGAACAAAGAAAAGGCCTGGGCCCTTCTGCGCTCACGCATTGCCCAATCAAGACGAGAAAAGCGCGAAGAGGAGATGGCGAACATGCGACGAAGCGTTATTGGCGTGGCGAAGATGGGTCGCGGTGACAAGGTGCGGACCTATAATTGGGGCCAGCAGCGAGTTACTGATCATAGGAGTGGAACCACCGTGCATGATCTAGACGACGTGATGGGAGGTGGCCAAACACTGGAGAAGGTCATGGAGGGTGTTCGCAGCTGGCTTATGGAACGAGACGTCGAGGCTTTGATCGCGGACGATGCGAATACAAAGTGACGCGCCCAATGATAGAAGCAGGCGTTCTGAAGATGGACAGGGAGTTTCCGCCACTCTCAGTCTCACGATTTGCACGGGAAGGAATTCATATTAAAGAATGCATATGAAGCCTATTGTAAGATCCGCGTTCAGCGAGTGCCGAGAAGGACTCGCATATATGTCGCGCTTGTGGGCGCATTACTCGAAATCCGATCCCCAAGTTACTCCATTTCATGTGCTGTCTTGGTAAATCAGATTCGCACAGCAACGCGATTCGTTTGGTACTTCTTGGTACTCGGAAGTAGAAGCGTGCACACAATCGCTATGCTGCCAAAAGCGATACTCGTAAACTAGAACGTCCGGCTATGTTAGCTCCGTGATACAGGAAGGACGACGAAAAAACGCTATGCACTTACCCAAACATACTTCAAGCTCTCGCTGTATGCCCACCGCGTTCCTATCGTGGCGCCCTGGATTACAGCTGGTGTAACACCTACGATATCCGCCGTAGCCAATTCCTCCGGCACCGTAAGGAACAAGCCAACAAAGGCCTCCACACTCTCCACTGGAAGACCAGCTTGGATCGCGTACTGCGCCGTATACTTGGGTAAGTTGGTCGTCAGTTTTCCTGCGAAGATATTGTAGTAGATGGAGTACCCGATACTTCCGCCAACCGTACGGATAGACAGCGACAGGGCAGCAGCAGTGGTGATAAGCGCATCGGGACAAACGAGCATTGCAACTGTCGCAGCAGGAACCAGTACGCCACCCACACCAAACCCAGCCATGGATCCCAGAAACAAGACTACACGCTCGTTGTCCGGAGTCATGCACGCTAGTGCTCCTGCAAATCCCGTCATAATGCTCACAGCTAACAACAGTACTTCTCTTGTGTGACCTGGAAAGCGAGACAGTGCGGCGTTGAAAAAGATTGCACCGACGGCTGTAATGAGAGCAGGACCCAAGCCGCGAAGTCCAATAGAAACGGGTACTGGCGTGTATACGCTGCTGAAGGTGATGGGGAAGAAGTTTAGGATAGAGAAAAAGTTCATGCCGGCGGAGAAAGCGACGATATATGCGAGAGCGACGATGCGTTGGCCGCTGAAGAGCTCGCCAGGAACCATGGGGTAAGGGGCGTACTTGGCTTCATAGACCACCCAAGCGGCGATTAGAGCTAGACCGATGAGCATGGTACACAGGACATAGGCGGAGGCCCAGGGGTGTGTGTAGCCGCCAGACTGAAGGGCTACGAGGAACAAAGTGAGTCCCGTGATGGATAGAACCCCACCGATGTAGTCTATACGCTTCAAGATTGCTCGTCGCGAGAAGCCATCGCCGCGCGACTGGTTCTGAGGGAAGTATGTCAAGGCGAGACCGATACCAACGATACCGTTGAAGATGAGCGCGCACCAAGGTCCCCAGCGCCAACCGATGCCGTCGTCGTTGTGCGACCAGAGTTCCACGTAAAGTAGGTATGGGCAGAATGGCAAGACAAAAGCCGTAACGAGAGCAAGAGAGTAACCCCGGTACTTGACGGGTACTACTTCTGCAAGCCTAAGTCACCATGTCAGTCCAGTTCTGTAACGATCTGCCCTCGTCTTATCGTATACATACCCAGCAAGTCCTGTCAATTCCCCTGTGGCAGCCCCAGCACCGGAAATTGCCATACCAGCCAACAACTGTCCAAAGCTGTGTCCACTACCCATCAATGCGCATCCCAGACAGATGCAAAACGACCCGAAAAGAGCAATGTAGCGTTTGCCGAAGAGGTCCTGAAGGTAGCCTGCATACGGGCAAACAGCGGCAATGGCAAGAATGTTAGCAGTGGGGAGCCAGGCAGATCCACGTGCTAGACCGAGATCTTCTTCGATGAAGGAAAGGGAGCCGCCGGTAAAGTACAGGATTACCTGGGAGCCTGCAAAGGCCGAGTGTTAATATATATATATATATCTTTTGTTCGATACTTTGAATGGTATTGGGGAGATGAGGAAAGGAGACGGACCTGTATATAGTGCCGCAAGGAAGATGGCAGCGAAGATACTTCGCACACTCCACTCTACCTTGCCATCTGAATCGTCTCCCTTGAGTGCATGGCTATTCTTCATATCCACACCCGAAAGAGTGACTTCTTGCTGCAGGTCATAGGCAGAGTCGTTGGTGGTATGAGTGTTTGCATGTTCGATGTGATGACCGACTTGCTGTTTTTCCTTGTCATAGTCGGGGTGGATAGTATCCGAAGCCATAAATTCAGCCGTTTGTGTTTGTTTTTATTAAGCTTGGTTGAACGATTGCTAGGAAGATATGTTGAGTTTACGGATGTCTTCTATACCCCCCCCCCCAAACAACAGAGACAGGTCCCGTCCTATATCTGCATCCATCCCTGCTTTCTCTTCTCCTAGCACAAGCTGACCCATGTCGACCCCACACTCCTGGAAATGTCTTTCCATCCCTTCAGCTTGGCTTCCTCAAAAGCACAATTGACGCATCTCAGCTGCCCAGTAAAGCGCATCTCGAGCCCACATTCGACCCACTCACCCTAACTATCGTGTCTAATACAAGCGAAATCCGGGGTAGTGCCGTCAGTGAGTGCGGGGAATTGATAGCAACTTTAGCGTGGTGATGATCTGGGCCCAGGGTGGCGCATGTCAAGACTGACTCGATTCTAGCGACATCGTGAAGAAATAGCTACTCGTGTAGCTAGTATGTTACCGGTAAACCAAACTCGATGACCCCGCAGTGTGGAACGTGGAACTGGTGGACTTGGCAAGCGGCTGCTATCTTCCGTGATGCATCTGTGAGCTTGGGTTGGTGCGGATTGACGGGGTTCGGATTGCGTTAAGATACAGGCGATCTTCCAAGTAGCCTATACGATCAAGTAACCTTGCCTAGCTATACGTCAACTGATACGCATTACATGATTTAGAAGGAGAAGAGGGAAGTCTGATCAGGGGAACGATGCGTGGATACTCCCTCTCAAGGTATTCAAAGATAATGAATCTATGGTATAAAGGTTACGCAAAACAGCGCGGCAGCAGCGAAGCCAAAGACGCCCGCCCCAAAGAACCGAGTTCGCGTGCATGAATCAATTCAGCATGCTCTTCATCCCGTCCCATTCCATCCCATTCCTCGTCCATCGTTGAGCACCATGAACACCCTGTCCTCCACCATAATCCCTACGCCCATCCCATTCCAAGTCCGTCACCCTCAAGTGCCTTCTCGTATCCATCCCACCTTCCATTCATGTCTTCGTCACATCCCCCCTACCGCTGGTTGAAAAACCAACTCGTCCTCTTTCCCTTATTAGCCTCCCCTCCGTCACCGTCCTGCTTCTGCAGATTACCAATAACAGGAAGAACAGGCCCATCAGCCACAGGTCCGCCACCTCCGCCACGAAGAGGCTTAGCAATACGACTGCCGACGCCGCCGAAACCAGCGTAACTGGCGCCGCCAGCGGGGGAGCCGAGACCGCGTGTAGAACCGGCTTTGGCAGATTCGAGACGCTCTTTTACGGCTGTGAGTTGGGCTTCGAATCTGTGAGCGGGCTTGTTAGTACCAAGACAAAGTAGTTTGAAGGGTGAGTATGACATACCGGTGATTGGCTGCTGTGAGCTTCTCCTGCGAGTCTTGTAGCAAAGATTCCAGACTCTGTATTCTCTCGTTCCTCGCCATGAGTTTACGCTCAGCAATAGCAACCTCCTTCTTCAAGCTGCTATTCTGCTCCACAAGCTGTCTCTGAACAACCGTAAGCTGCTCGAGATTTCTTTCTAGGAACATCATCTTCTTCTGCTGCGCGCGGTTGTTGGATGTACGGAGCACGTTGTTGTATTGCTCACGCGTCTCGTCTAGGGAGATTTCAAGCTCGACAACCTGTAGTTTATTAGCACGACGTCTGCGATAGATAGTCTCGATGGTCCACTGACTCGTTCACACCGGTTCTGGAGGTCGCGCATGAGGCTTTTCTTCATGTTGTCGAACTCAGCGATTTGCTGTTGTACAGTCTTGCCGTTGATGCCGTTTGCGACACCGTTGGCAATGGCGCCACTCTTGATGCGCTGTTGCAGGCTTTCGTTCTCGGTCTTGAGCTTCTGGTTCTCTTCTAACATGCGTGCAGTATCCTGCTTGAGGCTCTCTACTAGCTCGAGGTTGCCTTCTTGTCGGGCAGAGTAGGCATCGGCAAGTCGTGCCTTGAGCTCCTCCTTGTCTTGCTCTGAGAGGTTGCCTTCAAGGAGTTCCTCGTATTGACTTTGCAGGGTCTCGCAGCGTGCCTCGAGTGCTTCGCGGCGCTTGGCATATGTGCTGTCCTCCTCACTGCGTGCAGTAAGAGAGAGCTCGGCTTGTCGTACAATGCCTTGCGTTTCAGCAATCTTCTCTCGTATATCCTTGATCGCATCAGGAGCGATCGCTTCGCCAGATGAGCTCATATCATGGAGTTGATCTAGCTGCTCAATGATCTTTCGTATCGTTCGCTCGTTATCGCTGAAGACCTCACCGCCGAGGTCGAAGCCAGCCATCATCTGCGCCATGGCTTCAGCCTTCTTCCTCTTCTTCTCATCCATAGCAGCAGACGTCTCCTTGGCGTTCATCTTAGCATCCAGGAGTTGTTGCTTGACCTCGTCCAGCTCGGAGGTGAGTTCAGAATTGGCCTCCTTCAATCCGTCCATGGTGATTTGTTGCTCCTTGCTTTCGAACTGAATCTTCTCAACCTGCATTCGCATCTCGTTGATCTCCATAGTCATTCGTTCGTTCTCCTTGTTTGTCTTCGCGTCCCGTTCCTTGTAGTACTGAAGCTCTTCTTTGGCAGATTTGAGCTGGTCTTCAGCTTTGGCAAGCTGTGATTCTTTTTCTGCAACTTGATCCTGCAGCTCGTTTTCCCTTCGCAAGAAATCGTCCTTCTCGTCCTTGTCCAGAGGTATGCTTGGTGTGCCTGCGCGGTCTAGGTCCATTCGCGAGTCTGGTCGTGGCGTTGGCGTCTCCGAGTTTCTTGTTGCTTCCAGTCTTGATGGCGTTCCTGGACGCGGTGCTGCTGCTGATTTCTTGCCTGATGATGGAGCAACCTCTAGAGGGGGAACCCACTTCTCCTTGGGAACAGTCTCTCCTTGACGCCAGAGCGTCACTTCGCCTTCGAGCGTACCAATATAACTTTCAAACGTCGTCATCTGGCCTTGCACCTTCTTGAGCATAGCCTTGAGCTCGGCGGGACTGAGCTCAGCGTTGACCTTGGCCTTGTTCTTGATGGTCTTGGCTCGCATACCGAATCGAAGTGTACCCAGGGTTTCGATATCGTTGTAGCTACTTGGCGAACAATTGATAATGAGAGTTGTCCGAGAGTTACCACCAAGTGATTCTTGAAGGATACGTGTAAGCTTCGAGTCTCGGTAGGGAATATGCTGTGTTTTGCTGTCGGTCAAACAGTTGATGACCATACCCAAGGCACTCAAACTCTTGTTGATCTTCTTTGCTTCCTCCAAGGTCTGCCCGCTCGCTCCGGTCTTGCCAACCTTCTCAGAACCGGCCAAATCAACCAAGAAGAGCTGCCCGCTCTTCAATGAGCCCGTCTCGACGTTCTTTTGGTTTACTGTTATGACAAAGATGGAATGCGATCGTGAGGATTCGGCGTTCATGTTGGTTGCTGAGACGGCTCGTGCCGACCCACCCCTTCTGAGAACCTCGTAGACTTCATCCTCGCTCGATACGTACACCTCCAGGAGCCCCTTGACGTAGACTCCTCTGTTCTTCTCTTCGTGCACGGGCAGGTTATCGTTTTGTGGGACCAAGAGATCTCGAATGCGCTCCATGTAGATCTCCATGTAGCTGACGCGAACGGTGTATTCGATGTTGCTCGGTGAGGCCAAGATGCTTGCGAAGATCTGCTGGATGATACGTGGGATGACACCCTTTCCGACCTCGTCGTCCATGTCGCTACCCATCATTGTATACGACTTTCCCGCTCCAGTCTGGCCGTAAGCGAAGACTGTTCCATTGTATCCGTTCAGGATATCGTCGACAGTGGGGCGAATAGAGTAATCGAAGACGTCGGCCTGCTTGGAGTTCATGTCGAAGACGCGATCGAAAGTAAAGGCGCCAGAGGCCTCTTTCGACTACACACATGGTGTCAGCGACTCTTGTTGGTTGGTTTGGACATGTGTCTATGGAGCTGGCATGCCGTACCTGGATCGTACATGTGTCATCGTTTTTGAATTCAACGATGGGCTCTCCGCCGCTGGCTATCTCGATCTTGTTCTGCGGACGGAACCGCGCCACCACTACATTGTCCTACCGTCAGTACTCGTCATTCCATGAAATGGTACACCTGTCGTATGGGGCGCACCTTTGATTGTGTTCCTGTCGCCCATTTTGTTAGCCGTGTCTCTCACCCCTCTTCGCCGGTATCGCCAGAGCTACTCACGACATGATTGCTGGGGGTTCAGGCGTTGCGGCCCAGAGGCCTCGCTCTGTTTGCTGCTCTCGCGTTTTGGGTGCAGGTGTCGCTGCAGCCCCAACGGGAGGGTATGTTGTGGCACCGTCACGTCCCTGACTGTCTCGGCGCGTGGAGGTGGGTAATTACAGGCCCCGCTATGGTTAAGGGGAACTGATGAAACGGCCACGGAAACGGTCTCGGTGCACGCCGGGGATCCCAAGCTAAGCGCACCAGAAGAAACAAAGAGGGCAGCAGTACGAGGGCGCGCGGTGAGGGAGTCGATGTTGCGTTGAAACCGGCCTATTGTAGAGATGCAGGCTTCGGCTTGTGTTGATACATCGGCCAGGGTCTGCATGCCCATAGCGCGCCTTCCTCCTCCCCGCAGCCAGCGCCTGTGACGCAACTCGACCTGGAGCATGCTTGAGCATGCAATCCTCGCTTACTGCCAAATCCAAGTCTGGTCTGCTTGCATCTACTCAAGTCGTAGTATCAATCACGGAAGCATGCGGCTCTGCGCTGATTGCACCCAAGACAACCAATCCGGGAATCCCTGCATTAGTGGAGCAACAAAGACACTGGGCATCGGTGAATGACTCCAACCAAAACAGACGTATATTAGCTACGTCGCTGAAAGATATAAACCATCGAGCCAAACGCCACGCTGGAAAAGCTCGAGATCAAAGCCACTGAGCTGCCAGTAACAGATATGACATTGTCCCTGTCCCGTAATAACTCCATCCCATGCCGTCGTGTCGTGATATTCATATTCTAGCCGCACCCTCAATCCTCCCAGCTCTTCTCCACTGTCTCGCGCACACGCTTGGTGTATTCCTTGCGGTTCTCTTTGTACAGGTTCGACGCTTCGACGTTAGCGGGGGACGATGTGTTTGGGTCGTTCAGCAGACTGCGCTTGTCAGTACATGTCCCGCACCATGCTAACAGTCCAGTCATCGCCCTCCTCTGACGTACCTCTGAATACTCGTCAAGATGGCCGCGACATCGTACGTGGGCGACCATCGGTTTTGGAGAATGTCCAAACACAGCTCGCCCGTTCCGTATACGTTGGGGTGAAACATCTGGCTGATGAACTTGACACCCGGCGGCTTGTTGGGATACGCTTCTTCGAAATGCATGATAAGGCGGAAGGTTCCATCTTCGAACGGCGTGTCAGCGGGGCCGATAATGACTGCATTCCTGTGTATATGTCAGTTTTAAAGTTCAAAATGCGTATGCATGCCGCTGTTGTCTGTCCCAAGCACGGAAGTGGCTTCATGTCCGCCATACTCGAGGTCGCGTGCGGGGTGGATGCGGTGAAGCGTACCAAGTCATGACATTGTCTGCAACTGGAGAAGCAGAGACGCCGGCAGGCGGGTCGGTTTGCATGCGCTGTACTTGCTGTCAGTTGTGTGCTCTGCTGAACATGTTTCGCAAGCATCCAGAGCTTGCTGTGCTTGCACTGTCGGCGTACCTTGAAGTCGCGCATCAAGCGGCGGCGGGCTGCAGTAGACATGATGGCGCGCGGGCGATGAACAAAGCTGCAGGTGGTCGATCAGAAGCAGACGTCTGGATCTGTGCAGAGGTGGTCTATGTAGCTGTGACTGAGGTTGGTGTTGTACCGAGTTGGTTACAGGCGTCACTGCTGGGCACCTTCCGCTGTCGGTCTCTCTCGGCTTGTGGAGGCGAACGCCACCTCACGTGTAGGTGAAACCTAGCTTATCGCAACCTTCCAATCGTGCTCCTCGCGATTACCTCTCCCCTCTTTCAAATATCACAACACTTAATCCAGAACGCTCGATAGTAGCATATTCTTTTTTTTTTTACATCATGATGAAGATAACTTATCAAGTTTTTATTATCATACTTGTTAGAGATAGCCAGGCTGATCATCGTCTGTGTCTCGCTCTGGGCCTCATGAATATCAGATAAATCGCCAAGACGACACGCCTTCAAATGCTCCCAAACACCATTAATGCGGCTCATTCTGATCACGCTGCATGCAGAGCGCTCGGCAGTACACATCCCGCGCCGTAAATTCATAACGCCATGAGTCGCTAGAAGACATAAGGAGAAGACGCTACAAAGTAGTGTTGAAATGTTGGAGACATCCAGCACCAGTAGCGACACAAATTGGTCGAAGAAGGAAATCGTCATGCGCGCTCAACACGGGAGCGTACTCTCACTGGCCCTTGGCCCCAGCAAGACCATGATGAGATGCTGAAGCTGACTTCTCGCGGCCCAGATAATCCACGATCGGGAAGCGGGCGCGACGTTCAAGCTCATCCAGAGGAATGTGGGAACGGATGAAGCGGTCTTTGTCATTGGCCGGCGGTTGGTAGTCCCAAGACTCCTTGCGGCCAATCTTCAACGCGCTGCAAGCAAGCTGGCGCATGCGCTGACTTCGCACAACGTCGTTGTGGATGGTCTTGAAGTCCCACTTCTCGCGCGCCTCGGCTTCAAACTTGGCTAGCATCTTCTGGTTTTGAGGCTCCGTCGAGGTAGCGAGGTCTTGCAGCTCTTGCGGGTCTTCCACAAGATTGTAGAGTTGTGGGCCGTCTACAAGAGAATAGGTAAACTTCCACTGGTTGCGACGGATCATGTACGTGGGCGTGACGGTGCCTTCACCCATGTACTCACCAAATACCTCATCCTTGCCTGGTTTATCTGAAACAAGGTAGTCATGAAGACTAGAGCCGTCCAATGGAAGGCGCTCATCGACTTGTCCACCAGCTAGGTCGACAAAAGTTGGTAGAAGATCCATGGTTGATACCGACTCATTAACCTTCTTTGGCGCGATGTTGGGTCCGTTGATAATCATCGGTACTCGTGCACTGTTCTCGTACCAACTCATCTTGTACCACAAGCTCCTCTCGCCAAGCATGTCGCCGTGGTCTCCGGAAAAGACAATAATGGTGTCCTTGTCTAGCTGGCAGTTCTTGAGGAGCCTGACAAGCTTGCCAACCTGGTCGTCAACAAAGCTGCACGCGGCGAAGTAGGCACGGCGAGCGCGGATTTTCGCCTCATCCGGGACAGGATTGTCCCACAGATCGATGGTCTGGAGCAGACGCTTGGAGTGAGAGTCCTGGTTCTCTTGTGCGATCTCAACCTTGGGCAAAGGGATATCGACGCCTTCATATCGATCCCAGTACTCCTGAATCATGGTATAAGGGTCGTGTGGGTGGGTCAGAGAGATGGTCAAAGCGAAAGGTCGCCGAGTCTCAGGGTCTGATCGAACGTAATCGTAAAGGTACTGTTGGGCCTGGAGGTATGTGTGAGCAAGATTTCGTCTACTTGAGTGCAAAGTTTCCTACCTTGTGCATGACATCCTCATCATAGTCGAGCTGGTTGGATCGCACACAAGGTCCGGCTTGCATGACCGAAGACATGTTGTGGTACCATTCCTGGCGCTCCTCTGGCTTGTCCCAGTTGACAGACCATCCGAGGTCACCGGGATAGATGTCGGAGGTGAGTCGGTGCTCAAATCCGTGGAGCTGATCAGGGCCAATAAAGTGCATCTTTCCTGCGAGCGCAGTCTCGTAGCCTTCTCGGCGGAGGTAGTGGGCGTAGGTAGGAATCTCTGGACTTAGGATGGAAGCGTTATCATAGCCGCCAATTTTGGACGGCAGCTGGCCACTGCACATGGTGAACCTAGACGGTGCGCACAAGGGTGAGTTGCAATAAGCGCTCGCAAAGTTGACGCCGGTCCTGGCAAGCTCATCAAGATGAGGTGTCTTGATAACTGACTCTGGGTCATTGAACTTTAGCATGGGTGCAGCCATCTGATCGGCCATAATGTACAAGATGTTGGGACGCTTTCCGTCCCCCATGGTGCGAGTCTGAGTTGCATAGCTTTCAGATTGCTGACGAAGAGTTTGTGCAGTAACGAAATCGCGTCCGTCTTGAAGAGCATCTGAGAAACCATTGCCAGATGAAAAGCCATTGTTGCTGTTGACACTGCCGTTACCATTACCGTTCATGGCTGTGGAAGAAAAAGAAAAGTCGTCGCCGACAGAAGCCTGGGCGTCCTTGAGCGAGATACTCCCGTCGTGGTGGAAGGGTTGCTTGACTGCGTGGACATGAGATGAGGGCGGCGACTCTGGGTCTAGCAAGAGACTTGGTGCCATATTGTGGTGGCAATGGATGGAATATGTAATATTGTATCTTGGACTGATTGCTTCGAGCAGTTACCTGGAGAATAGGTGAAGGTAGGAAGCTTTGTGGTGTGCAAACTCTTGTTGGAGTGAGGGCACGGATTCCTTTATAGATAAGGAAGGCGACGCCCCGGACGTCGTCTCGGCCGCACGGTGTATGTGGGGAAAGTGTAACCCTAGGTGACGCATTCTACAATAAGTTGGGTGGTGACTACCACGGGCAGCGGTCACGCAATCCACGCTCCAATCACGCCTAGTCTAGCGCACGTGCGATGGCGAAATCACACCTTCATCCATGAATAAGCTTGAACACACCACACCGCCCTGGCATCAGAAGGCCCGACCAACCGCAGCTCGATTTTCCCAAGATCAACAATTACGTCTTATCGAGCACGCGATCTGTTCTGCGTCGACATATTACTTGAGTACGTAGCCATGATTTAATAGCGCCTAGTAATCTTCCATCTCACCCGAGAGTTTACTACTCTGCTCTGCTTGTGTGAAATGTTGACAATCTCCTCGCATCCTACCGATTTCTTCGCACTTGCATGTGCAGAAGAGAGTACAGCATGTATGCCCGTCGCTAGCGTATGTATTGTCACTGTGAGTGGTCCGCTCCGGGGAGTCGCGACCATGGTCGAGATTGACAGAGACATAGGGCTTGTATGCAGCACAGTCGATCCAATCAATGCCAAGTAGGAGCCGGGCATACTAATGGTTTCGGACTGTGAGCGCGTGAGGAAGCTCGTGGAAGTTTGGGAAAGAACAGGCTTGGCAGACCATACCTTAGCGTAGGGGTCTAGTCGCTCGTCTTGCTCGACTCCTCCCGTCTCCGCGCACGCATCTCGACAATATTCAGCCATGATTTACAGTAGCCACTTGTCGAACTGCATGACACGTTATCAAGAATCACCGCCACCGTTATTGCAGCCGCCATCCCCTCGGTCAAGAGTTCGGAACATCGCTCATACATCCGTGGTTGTCTGGCATACGAACACTGAAGACCTCCAGGCTCCACCGGTGTACACTTTCGCGACCGGATCATACGGCGACCGAAGCGTTGCGGAGGATCCGCATGTTTTTGCAGATTCCACCGTCATTCGTCTCCTGCGTCGAGCTAGCCGGAACGAGAGATATCCTGTTGCGTTGGCGAATCAAGACTATTGCAGCCACAGTCTACTGATAGCGCGCTGCAGCTTCCAACGACACCTGCATACATGCGGCTCTCCGAGGATTTGCTAACACTAACTTTTTAACTTTTCCGTAGGATTCACAAGACACCACGTGAATACGAAAAGCTTCCTCGCCTCTTCTGTGGTCCAGCCGGCAAAACCCCTCTCAAGTTACTCAAGCAGCGATGAGCTGGCACTGACTGCCAAGGAATGCTTTACACGTCGTATCAGTCGCGGCCAAATTCGAAGATGTCTCGTGGTACATGCGATGCTCGGTAAGAGATGTGCAGGGGCAAGGGTAGCGTCGGAGCATATCCATCGTGTCCACACCCCAGATGCACCTACCTCCACGCGATGAGCTTGTCTATCGACTCAAGGGCTAGATCGCGCCGCCTTCCTGTATGATTACAACCTTAGGCGATAGTTTCTACTGCCAGAATACTGCCAAATGTTCATTTCGTATCAAATTCCTTTGTCTACCCACATTCCGTTGGCATGTTCACATTTGTAGTGGATTACTTCGTTCAAGGGTCCAAGGTCCCACAAATAATAGCTTACCACACACTACAACTCAATCGATATCAGTCTGTCCCTACCCTCCTACACAGCTGGACTTACACAACATGCAATCAATCTGTCAAATGGACGCCACCAAATCTCTCCTCTGGATCGTTTAGCCATGACCGGGCATAAAGTCCATATGATCTCGATAACAATCTTCCCCACTTGCGCAACGACCAGCCCTTCGTGCTCAACTGGTATGATTGATAAAACATTCTTGCAGCGCTGCGTCAGCTTCATCTCCACATACGCTAGCCAGCTCGTCGACGCACGACTTCGCCTCCTGGCGGTCCTTCCAGTTTGTCAATGCAATGTCAAGACATCGTCACGAGGCCTCCAACAAGCAGATCATGAGCCAATCGCTATCCGCCCCGAAGATAATCAGCCTGCGTGTGATCCGAGTGTCAGGCTCTTGGCAATGGCCCTTTCCCGACCTCACGAATGATTCCTGATAACCTATCCGGCGGTTCGTCGCCCGAAGAGCGACGGCCCGGTTGGTGATGACGCGACGACCCGTTACCAATTCCACGGGCGACGGACTCTCATCTCGCAGTGCGTCGAGGCGCCACTCGTTTCGCTCCACATGCGCTACCCGAAGAACTTCATGATTTTTTCTGATATGCACGTCATGTCCGATTGGTGAGTGTGGCTTCCAGCGCATACGTTGCGACTTACCCCGACTCGTAATGGACTTGCATCTTTATCACATGGCAAATCTCTCCGATATGGCTGATAAGTACAGCCAGACAGCGCTCTTTCGAAAGGGGAAGCCTGATACGCTTTGTTGTATGAATGTCATTATCTATGGCCACGTCTGGATGTGCGCTTCTCGATAACAGATCTTCTAGAAATTGAGGAGATCGTGCTTCTCCTCATCATGACTTGATATGATTACATCCTATTTAGACATTCGTAGCTTGTTCTTGGACCATCTAACGAACCTGGTCATGATCTCTCTTCTCCCCTTCCAGGCCGCCATCATGCTCACTGAATTGACACAGGGATGCAACAAACCTCCGCAATACCTTGTCTCACCTCATCATTAGTTCGACGCGCATGCCAGCACCATGGACTATCAGTAACTAGTCATTTAGTTGCATAGCAGCTATAAGAGGACCGATTGTGACACTGGTTCTCCTCTGGCGAGGACGCGGAAGGAAATGAGGATGCAAATCATACAATCTATTACACACGAATGCCGAAACCGACTGCAGTAGTGTCTCATCAACGGGCCGAAGCTCCACGAGGCAGACGTCCATATCGTTTCGTCTCTGGAAGCATACTGACACCGAAGGCAATGAACGTGAATGATGAAGTAATCGTACAAATTGTGTCCTACTGCATGACGTGCAGGATATGAGTTTCCGACAACAGATCAAATGTTTGCTTGAAAAGCGACTAGTCAGGAGTGAGATACTGATACGCTCTACGATACGGATTGATAACAACTACAACAACAACATCGTGATGCACTCGTAGCAGCCCAAAGCTCGGCCCTACAGACAAACAACATATCTCACCACGATGACTTCGCTCTGTCAGAATGTTGTTCGAAGGTCGACAACTACTCCTTTCCCCTCCCTGATGGATCTAGAACAGCACTTTCGGCCTCTCCTGCCAGCGTATCATCATCCTTCCTAGATGGATGTCTCAGAGATGCATCGACGTTCCGCACATCCTGGGTTTTGTCTCCTTCTGTCTCTCGTCGCATATCGCGAACGGATTGGAACAAGGAAGTAGTCGTACGACTTGTAAGCCATTAACACGATCGATACGAAAATGAAACGATGATGCATATCGCACGGTCCGGATTCCACGCGGCAACCATCATCTACAACATCGGCTTGCAAGATTAGGAAAGGATAGGAGCTTTTTGTCGCGATGGCTCGAGTATGTTAAAATGTGATTCGACATTTGTAATCCGTACTCTGCTCCTTTGGTGAACACAATCATCGTGTTCGTTTCCCGTAAAAGAATGATGCGATTGCATAAGCCCCCAACTTACAAACACAAGACGTCTTCCCGACGTCCATCACAAACAGGCGTCGTCCACGGGCATGGCTTTGCCTCCGCTGCTCAGAGCATACACGGCTCATGACTCTGATGAACCAGCACAGTCAACGCATTTTTAGCTACCGAGCACGCGTATCAAAGGACCTCAGATCAAAATTTATGTCGCAACAAATCTCCATAAAAAACACCATGTAAATGCTATAGTACAGACACAAGCTCTCTCGGACGAGATTTCATCTAACCGAGAGCCCACCCGCTCATTACCAATGGCACAGCTCATCCCGCTAAATCTCATTTTAATACATCTCGTTTCCTTCGAAAGAATACCGTAAGCATGAAAAACAGAAAACAAATGAAAAGCATACTGTATCCCCGCATCATTTTTTCTTTTACTCAGCAGCACCCTGCTGCTGCTGTCCAGCACCACCGCCGCCAGCACCACCACGTCCACCTCGTGCCCTCTTCCCACCTCTCGTCGCACCTTCACCAATATCATCTTCCGCGCCACGCTTCTGTCCGCGTCCAGCCTGTCCCTGACCGCCTTGGCTTTGACCAGGCTGAAAGCCCTGCGCACCAGGATTCAAGCCACCTCTTGCCGGTGATCCTTGATTCTGATTTGATTGACCACGGCCACGACCCGTACCTCGACCGTTGCCACGACCAATTTGCGAAGCACCGGCTCCAGCTCCAGCATTAGGACCTTGATTCTGTTGCTGATTATTCTGGGTTTGGGTTTGAGGTTGTTGCTGGTTTTGGCCTCGTCCCCTACCACCAGGCATAGGGATGCCGCTTCCAGCACCACCGCGTGGGATGTTTGATGCAAGAGCTCCCCTAATGGCAGCAGGGCCCGTTCCTACACCGTCGCCGCGGCCGCGTCCCGACTGCTGCTGCTGTGCTTGACCTTGGACCGTAAAACCTGGCTGTGGGAGTCCGCGACCCATCTGGCTTTGGCTACGTGGGAATGGGTCTGCGTTCGTGCCGTGGCCAGCAGGGGCAACTTGAGCGAAGGGATTGGGCTGGGGGTTGGATTGTTGGAAAGGTGCGGGTTGGGACGCTTGAGCCGGAGGCGCGTTATTGGCGCCGTTTGCCTGGGGTGTGTTGGTTGTGGAGGGTGCTGCTGGCTGTTGCTGCGGTGTCGATGTCGGTGCTTGACCTTGTGTGGCAGCAGGTTTGGCGGGTGTAGCAGGTTGTACAGGCTTAGCAGCTTCCACTGGCTTCTGCTGTAGCGCAATCGCGTATACCTTTGCAACCTCCTCTGTAGGCGTTTCCTTTGCGGCCTTCTCGACATAGCCGAATCTCGTCCTAACGAGCTTCAGCTGCGAATCCTTCAGTTTAGACTTGAGCTCATGTGTCTTGGCCAGCTTCGTCTCCAATTCCTCCAACTTCTCCTTCAGCTTCTTCTCCCATGCAGCGTTGACTGCAGCCAGGTCCTCGCTCGAGCCAGCCTCCTTAGCTTGCTCAGGCTCCTGCTTAACACCTGTAAGGCCGTCGATGACCTTTTGGGCATTCTCCTGAATCTGTGTCTTAAGTTGTTGGATCTCCTGCTCAAGTTTCTTGATCATCTCATCCTTCTTAGCCATTTGTCCTTGGAGATTGGACTTGACTTGAGACACAAACACTCTGTAAGCACCGGTGTTGTTCTTCAGCCAAGCCTTTAGCTGCTGGTCTGTGACTGTTGGTCGCGGCAGATCTTCCGTGTTGACCATGCCATCCGGTGCAGGTTGAGTAACGGCCGGCGTGGCTTCCTTGGGAGCGTCTTGTGGAGGGGCTGCTTTCTGCAGCTCTTGCTGTAGACGCTCAAGCTCGACTTGGTGAGCGTCCTTCACCCTGATAAGCTCTTGGCTGGACTCATCCCTAATCTTCTTGATCTGATCATTGGCCTTGGTCTTAATCTTCTCTAGATTACCTTCTCTCGCGACGACCTTGGCTTCGCGGGCGTTCAGCGACGTCTCAAGCTCCTTCAACTGAGCCTCTCGTTGATCCAATGAAGCTTTGATGGCTGCGATTTCTTCGCTGTTTTGCGTGACTTCTGGCTGCGTCTCACCTTCAGCGGTGTGTTCAGCTGATTTCGCGCTGGCAAGTTGAGCCCGCAGATCGTCGACTTCGGCTGCCTTTGCAGCAAGCTCCTCTCTAAGCTTCTCAGTATCAGCTGCCACAGCGGAATCAGCCGCGGGTTCGGCAGGAGCCAAGCTGGTCGCGGGCTGTTGACCTTGAGGCTGGGATTGCGAAAGCTGCTGTCGAAGCTCATCCATGGTAGCGCCCTGAGCCGCCTGCAGGAAGTCAGTATGTGATCCAACAATGATATGGTATAAACTTACAGTCTCTGTCTGGATTTTCTCCAGTTGAGCTGCAGTGGCTGATCGGCTGCTCTCTGCGTCTGCAGCCTTTTGTTGAGCTTCAGCCAGCTGCTTCTGCAATTGTGCCAGTTGCTGTGCAGTCGCATCAGAAGTCTCGCTGATTTGGCCTTCCTCGCCTGCTTCTGCGTTGCCAGTCGATTGGGCAGATACATTCGCTTGAGCAATGGCTTCATCACGAGCGGTCCTTGCAGCATTGAGTTCTTGCTGGGTGGTCGCGAGCTGCGTTCGGATCTGCTCCAGTTCCTTCTGGAGTGTCGCGATTCGCTCCTGGGATTGACCAGCACCCGCACTCGTTGTTTGTGCGTTCGTAAGTTCTTGTCGAATGCGCTCAATTTCCTGCTGCAAGTCTGTAACAGATTTCTGGGCCTCGTCTCGCTCAGCAGTGCGCGCGCTGATTTCGTCGTTCTTAACCTTCATGCGCTCGTTGTGCTTCTTTTGGAACTTCTCCCTTTCAGACTTCTGGATGTTATCACGCTCGGCGTTAGCAGTTTGTACCTCGCCAGTAAGGGCTGTGATCTGCTCATTGAGGCCTGCCACTTGCTCGAGTGCCTGATCGCGCTCAACCTTGTAGTCTTCGATCTGTTTTTTGAGATCCTCGAGTTCCTTGGGATCAATGCGATCGTATCGTTGGAGCACATCCTGGTGGCGCTTCTGCCAACGGTCGCGGTCCTCTTCGACAGCCTTGAGATGACCAACGTTGAGCTCCAGCTCACCCTCAAGCTCGGTTACGCGAATTTGCAAGGGTTCTAGTTGAGCCTGCAGGTCTTCCAATTCCTTAGCCTTCTCGGCGAACGAGGCTTGAAGACGAGTGTTTTCACTTCGTAATGTCGCATTGCTCTCACGGTAAACATTGAGCTCTTCGAGGTTCTTGTTGAGATGTGCAAGGCTGGAGTTGCTGTGGGAACCAGAGGCCTTGGCCTGCTCTTCCAACAACTTCTCTCGCGTTTGGTCGAGCTGGCCTTGGGCGTGCGTGAGTTGCTGCTCCAGACGCTTCGACTCTTGTACCTTGAGGTTGAGCTGCACCTCCAAGATCTCTTTTTCGCGGCGGAGATATGTCTCAATATCCTGGAGGTTGCTTGAGCCGGATTCTGCGGTACCGGTCTCACCAGCTGCAGCGCCTCGGTCGTTCTTTAAGCTGTTGATTTGTTCCTTGTATTCGTCGAATTGCTTGAGCAAAGTCTGGTTGTATTGCTTCAAATCATCATGGCGGCGTCTGGCTTCAGTAAGCTGCTCCTCATATCGACCCTCGGTAGACTTCCAGTGGTCTTGGCTTTGCTCCAGTGTTGTTCGTGCAGCTTCAGCCTGTGTTTTGAACTCTGTAATCTGAGACTGAAGTTGGTTGTGCTGGTCTCGTAGCTCGCGAAGCTTCTCCATGCTCTCGGCGTGCTTCTGGAACTCATGCTCGTAGTCCTTCTGGGCACGCTCTGCAATGTCGGCCTGGGTCTTGACGTATTGTGTTTGGTTTTCGGCCTCGGCCTTGTAGTCGGCGACATCATTCTTGAGTCGGGTGATTTCTGCCTCCAAGGTTTCCTTCTCTTGCCTCAGTACCAAGGTGTCTTGCTCATGCTTGCCCCTCAGTTCAGTGAGTTCGGTGCTACTGGTAGCAAGCTCAGATGAGATGTCCTCAACACGCTGCTGAAGGTCGCTGATAGTTGCGTCCTTCTCTTCTTGTGCAAGATTGAGTTGCTCCTGGAGTCGTTCGTGGGCTTCGACGAAAGTCTGTAATCGGTTTTCGGCGTCCTGTGCGATATCCTGGAAACCGGCAATCTGGGCAGTAACAGCTTCAAGGTCCTCCTCCTTGCGCTGAATCTTGCGCTTGAGATCTGAAACTTGTTCGGCCAGCTGTTCCTCACGGCTGACAGAATCCTGCTCTTCGCTCGAGCCGTTGGTCTGTGGCTGGAGAGCCTGTACGCGCTCCTCGGCGGACTGGAGCTGATTCTGGAGGTCCTTGATGCGTTGTTCCAGCTGTTGGCGTGTTGATTCGGCAGTCGCAGACTTGACCTCAGCACTATTGCGTGCGGCGATAAGATCGTCAATTCGTCGTTGCGCTTCAGTCCGCTCGTACTCCCGCTGTGCAGTAGCCTTCTTATGCTCCGCAATTTCATCCTCCAGTTTGCTTTCGGCACTCTGCAAGTCGGTCCGGAGCTTGTCCACCGTGTTCTGCAATTCGCGCCGACTCTCCGCTGTAGCCAACTCAGCTTCATTGCGCAAGCTTTGGATTTGAGAAACCATGTTGCTCAACCGATCGCGCTCGCTCATCAACTCTTGGTTCCTTTCTTTGAGACGAGCTTCAATCGTTGCGGACATTTGTTGAGATGCCTTGACCTGAACCATCTCGCCTTGTAAGCTCTGCAGACGGGCCTCGGCTTCAGCGGCATTTTGAGTGGCCTTGACAAGCCTGTCGTCCTGCTGGGCCATAGTCGCCTGGACTTTGTTGTAGCGTTCTTGAAGCGAGTCCTTCTCAGATTGGAGCAATTTGATGCTTCCCTCCAGGCGAGCATACCGGTCCTGCTCTCGACGCACCTGCGACTCAAAGCGGAGCTTATCACTTTGAAGTTGTGAGTTATCCTTGGTGAGGTTGTCGACTTGCGCCTTGAGTGTGGCGCGGTCGGTAGCACTCTCCTCTTTAAGCAAGTCAATATGGGACTGAAGGTCCTTGATGAGCTTGCTGTACTCTGGAATGTCGCGGGATTGCGATCCATTTTCTAGCAACAAGGCACCCCCGGTCGCGGGCACTGACTGTGCAAACGCAGACGTTGACTGGGAGAAAGATGCTTGCTGTCCTCGGCCGCTGACTATACGGCTGTACATGTCGCGTTCAGTCTTGAGGGTTTGCGAGCGAACGTTGAGGGACTTGATCTCTTCTTCCTTCTCCGCAACCACGGAGCGCAGGCGACCAAGCTCCTCGATGTCGTGTTGGTATTGTTCAGACTTCATTCTGACCTCTTGCCTCTCCTGTTCGTCGCCCACTTGTCGAAGAGTGCGTGTCAGCTCGGCATTTTGTTGCTGGAGGCTAGCGATGTCCTTGTAAAGAATAAGATGCTTGGTGATCATGCTGTGTGTAGGCGAGTCTTCGGGTATGTGCTGGTCAGGCACTTCGTTCTTCTCGACAGCGTTGATGATGAACTCCTGCTGTTCCTCAGTGAGACTACCTAGACCCTCCTCTTCTACTTGCCGACGCCATAGCAAGGTACGTAGCTGGATCGTCATATCCTGAACCTGGCGACGCAGGAGACCAGATTCGTTGTGTACGCCTTCCAAGTCACCCAAGGCCTTGCGCGAGTCCCGTTGTGCTGCCTCGCGTTCGGCAATAGCTTCCTCGAGAAGGGCGGAGACTTCGTTGTTCTGCTCGATGAGCGCATCGTTTTGACGACGAATTTCGTCAAATTCTGGCTGGGCCCGTTCCATCTCTTGTAGCATTTCATTGAGGACGTTGGTCTGCTCTTCTTGCTTCTCGCGGACCTTGCGTAGCTCCTTCTTGAGGTCGTTGTTCTCGATGAGTAGCTGAGTCTTGGACGCATCGGTCTTGAGCTGCGAGCCGCCAGGAGAGAAAACGACGGCGGGCGAAGCTGCTCTGCCTGGGGTGCTGAAGCCGCCGTTCATGCTCATGCCATGTCGTGGTGTTCCAGGGACACGGACGGAACTTCGAAGATCGGAGTTGTCGCTCTTGAGGGTCTCGACGAGCGTCTCTAGCTCAGCAGTGCGCGCATCGGCTTCGGCAGCCCTTTCGCGTTCCACCTCGACCTCAGCCTGCAGTTGCCCGATCTCGGTGGCAGCCTCCTCTTGGACGCGGCTGCTGTCTGCCTGCAGCTGCTCCAGGCGTTTCTTTGTCATCTCATTGTTCTGCTGATGCAACGTCGACAGGCGGCGTGCGCTGTCGAGCTCGATGCGGAAGTGAGCCTCGGCAGCTGATGCTGCGTTCTCCAGCTCCTCGATACGCAAGCGATCCTCCTCGGCCTTGCTCTTGAGCTCCTCAATGTGTTGTCGCAACAGTGTCTCGGCACGGCGTAGTTCATCAATGGTCTCGGCGGCATCGGCGTTCTCGCGCTGGAGCTGGGCAATCTGCGCATTCTTCTCCTTTCGGTATTTGCTGTGGTCGTCGGCGCGTGTCTTGAGTTCGGTCGTGTACCAGTCGTTGTTGCTGCGGAGTTGCTCAATTTCCTGCTGCAGGTTGGCCTCGCGGAACTTGACGTTGGTGGCAGCGCTCTCAAGAGACTGTGTCTTCTCCTCGAGTGCCGACACCTGCTTGCGCAGCTCGACGGACTTCTGGTGTTGCTCGGTAAGCTCCTTCGCGAGGCGGTCGTGTGCGGTCGTCTTGGTTTCGTGCATGGCAATCATGTCGCGGTTCTGGGACTCGAGCGTCTTGATGCGCGACTCCAGCGCCTGCGTCTCAGACGTGGAGCTGCTAGCCGTGGCCTGCAGGTTGTGCAGTGCCGACTCTGCCTCTTGCCGTGCATTTTCTGTAAACGCGTCAGCATGAATTGGCGACGGGTAAGCTTTGCATCTCATACCTTCCTGGACAAGCTTCTTCTTCAATTCCTCGGCCTCCTTCTGCACCTTCTCTGCCGTGGCCTTCAAGACCCGCGCGCGCTGCTCGCCGCCCTGGATAGCTGCTTCGAGCTCGACATCGGTGCGAATCTTGTCTGACTGCAAGTCATCGTAGGCGCGTGCCTTGGCTTCGATTTGGGTGAGCAGCGTCTGGACTAGCTCTATGGTGGGTTCGGATAGTAATGACTGTAGCGTCGTCTCGGGGACGGAGTAGGACGCGGCCAGGTAGCCAACGTCGACCGTCGCCGCCATTATCGTGTATTAATCTATTGGGGACGTCGAGGCATTCTCCAGAGTCGCTCGACGAGTGCCCAGAAAGAAAGGAGACAAAGGAGGGAGGGCGGTGTTGTTGACGCGAACAATGAGCGGGTCCACAGGTCAAAGTCGCGAGTTGCAGTTGTTTGACGACGTTCGCGCAGGGGCCAGGCTCTAGCGCGGCAGCCTTGAGGTCATAGCACATGTCCGTCTTTCTCCCCGACGCTTCCAGTCGACGTCTTCGCCAACAACACCTTCACCCACTCCTCCCTAGCACCTTCCGCCGACCCACGCTCACTACCGTCCTATTACTCCTAGCAGGGCGAGACTTTCGCTTGCGACTCTTTAACTAGACGCCGCACGCCCCGACCGCCGACATCGACATCTCCCATCCACAACTACAACCAACTACGCCAACCATGTCGTTCCTCAAGGCAAACTCGGCCACGGCCATGAATGCCCCTTCACCCACACCCTCGTCCTCGTCCGCTAGCGGCAAGCGCAAGCGTCCTGCCGATGGAGCGCCCCCGGTCGTCTACTCGCAGCCGCAGGACACAGGCACCGGCGAGCATGTCTTCACGCGCCTCACCTACGTCAACGACTTCCTGCGCGAACGAAAGGACAAATGGCACACCTTCGATGACATAATGGAATATCTCAACATCCCGCCCGGTCACATCCAGCGCGAACAGCTCCGCCAGCTCATGCGCGCCGACAACCAAGGCAACAGGATCAGCTGGGACGCTGCGAACGAGCGCTACAAGTACAAGAGCAAGCTCAGCATTCACGACCGTGCACAGCTAAAAGGCCATTTCCAAACGCAAAAGTCGGCCATGGGACTTCAGATCAAAGACCTGAAAGATGGCTGGTCCACCGTGGCTGATGATATTACAAAGATGGAAGACAAGAAGGAGGTGCTGGTGCGACGCGCCAAGGACGGCGTGCCAAAGACCGTCTGGGGCAATGACCCCTCTCTCATGCTGCCCATGGACCCCGTCTTCGCAAAGGCGTGGCACTCGGTTCAGGTACCGGATAACCCTGATGAGTTGCGCAAGGCCCTGTTAGCCAACAAATTGACCGCTGCTACCCAAGCCAAGGTCATTGTTGCTGCCCCTACGACCAAGAAGAAGAAGGGTCCTCGTCGTGGTGGAAAGCAGACCAACACCCACATGATTGGTATTCTCAAGGATTTCTCTGGAATGAGGAAGTAAATTTTTTTGCTTTTGATGCATAGCGAAGGCGTTTGGGGTGGTTTTTTTTTCCTCTGCAACGTGGGAAGACTGTTGAAACTGATTCAAATTGGTATAAGTCATGTACATTATGCGTTATTGTTTTTGCCTACGATTACTCTTACCACTACATGAGAAAGTATGTAGCCCAAGATTGCAACTCTCTTCAAAGTTTGCCAACCTTAGACCAAACCAATGTTACAACAAAGCACCATCAATTTTCAAGTTAATGGTGCCACCGTTCTATTACATCTTTGGATACAATGTTCTTGCTGTGCCTGTAACACTACCGAAACCGAACCCGACACCTAGGTTGTACAGTGAAGCCTGAGGCTGAACGCGACAGCGAGAAAGGGGACGAAGGACTACGCTAAAGGAGCCTCTTCCTGCTTGTTCAGGAATGTTTTGGGTGCTACACTCGACCTCATAGTGGTACAAAACTGTAGCATGGACCGGATGAGAATTCAAATCTGGTGTCTCTTCTAGTCCTTTGCACGTCATCTGGGTTTCAGCTAGCCACTGACTTAGGAGACGGTATAGTTTCCTTACCACGTCCCTTCCAGTACGGCTCTTTCTGCAACCGCTCATCAACGAACCGTTCAGGGAAGCCGAGATCTCTACTAGCCTCATAGCCATACTCCAAATCGCGGATCCGAGTATCTTCACTTGATCCCCGTGGTTCATATACCACACTGCCCGCCTTACGAAACATCTCGTTCTCTTCCTCGAACCTGACCTTCATGTCTTTGAGTATTGCAGCGAGATGTTTCTGCTGTGTTGCGTCGATCCATACCTTTGCGCATTCTCGGTTGGTGCCCTTAGTTGCCGTTGGCTGCCATTTAACATCTGACTCCCATTCAATATCTTCGTTCCAGCCCCAAGGTCGCTCGATGGTAAAAGGACTGCCTTCATAGAACATGTCGCACAGAATGACGGTAGTTTTTATTCCTTCAACAGCGGCTAGCTGGCAGATCGATGCTATTTCGTCGAACCATTCGTCCTTCCAGTCCAGCAGGGGAAATTCGATACGCAAGAGACGCAACTTGGGGAAAGCACTCCACTTGTTCTGCACGACAAGATGAAGCGTGGGAAGTAAGCAATTCGAGGCGAATGGGAAATCTCCGTCATGCCCGCCGACCCGAGTCTGGTCATGGGTCCTCGTGATCCAGAGCGCTTCTAGGTTTCCAGGTAACACAGACCAAAGTCGCTCGTGAGAAGAACGTTGCATATTGACTTGGCGAAACAGTGTCCTGTGAGACCATATATATAGAGGAGCGACTCTAAGTCGCTTCAGCGCGACGAAGGACTTGAATGAGCATATTCCAGGATTATCACGAATTCGTTTATCATGATAAAGATAGGCACTGTCATAGCTCAGACTCAGTCCTTCCAGCGACTCACAATGTGGCTGCAGGCTCCTCACAATTGACTGTTGATCCGTACCACACCAAGACCATGATCGATCGCCAATCTCGTAGCTAAACGTCTTCAATTTCCCGGGTATTGTTGCATCCATCATAAGCTGGAAATGGTCTTTGTGTAGTTGGGAGCGACGCAGTTCGATGTATTCCACCGGGCATGATCGAAGTGGCAGCGTTGCGAACGGATTCTTCGCATCTTCCAAATCCGGAGGATCACCCATATCCCCAAGCCTCCATCCGTATATAGAGCGGACATTGGGAAGATGGAAGAAGTTTGCCAGATGTAAGGTGTAGTTGGAGTACCTGCGCACCGGCCCTGTGAATCTGACCATGATGTCGATATGGTCTGAAACTGCAGGCAGCTGTACTACCTGCGATGGGTTACTCGCAACGCTTTTGACCGTTTCCTTTGTGGAGCCGCAGCGTGATCGTAGCTTATTCATGATTTTAGGCCACAGTAAACGGAAATCAACGTGATCATTGCGCGACACTGGAGATACCGTCTTTGAGTCTGCTGGGGCTTTGCCAGTGCTAACCCTGAAATCCAGTCGTCGTAACTGGGGAAGACAAGCGAGTAGAACTGCCATGATAGCATCCTCATTCTCGCCAGATGAAATCTTACCATAGAGTTCGTTGGCCTCTTCTTCGCTAGACGTAAATGCTGCACTCTTGGCCTTCAAGACGCTCTGCACCTCTGTATCTTTGAGTTCAGGCCATGAACAGTCACGAGACTTCCCTTTGGTCCTTGCCCATGAATCAGGTACGATGAATGATTCGACAAGAGCGGCGTGGGCTGGGGAGGTAAACATCAAGTACGCGAGGGCGGGGAGATGGTGCGTCTCCTTCAGATCTATCCCCGAGTACAGAAATGGCGTGGCGATGCGGTTGAAGTCTCTTGAGGTTAGGCATAAACTCAGGAGAGAATCGCGAGGAGCGAAAGATAGTACTTGTTCTAGTAGCTCCGTGGGAAGCTTCTGCTCAACTGAGGATGACATGATGGTAACACCAGGTATGAGGTGTTCGCGAAAGCGCTTTGCGCGAGATGAGTGACGAATATAACAGCAGGCTCATTGTACGTTCTGATGAATCTAATGTAGCTCAAGGCATCCACATGCAGGGCGTGTTGGAGGCCTGCTTGGTACCTAATGTTAGCGTCGCTGACGTGACGTCACCGCCGCGTCCTCCAATCCTGTAAGCGACTTCTTTCTATTACCAGCCTTTTTTGATCTTCATTTCCCATTGGCCGTCACGTATCCAGGATAAATCAGCAAGGCGTACTCTCAAGTTTATGCATGAATGTAGGTTGAACCCGAATACCCTTTTCTGTGCAAAACCAAAACAGTAGAGTCTCCCGACCATCCTAGAAGATACGTGACTGTGATCCACCAAATTGATCACATCCTCTAGATCATTCTTCGCATAGATTAGTTAGTGCAAGTATCGAATGGCCAGCCGACAAGGTCGATGTTGAGTAGCCTGCTAGACTCAATCTCTTTGGCACGAGACTTGAGCTCGTCGATGTCCCAGTTGCACCACAAGAACTTCCCTTTGAGGAATCGGGCCTCTGGGGTCGCAAGCCAGAGATTGAAGCTTGCTGGGAGAGTGACTAGATGACGAGCTGTTAGCTTCACCGTATTGCGTAGTGTAAAATTAGATCTTACCATCATCAGTCTTCACATCTTTAAAGCTATCCGCACCGCCGACTTTGAGGTTCATCTCAGTGAGAACAACGCCGGGCTGAGTATGGAAAACACTGAGGTTTGGCTTCGCAAGAAGCACGGTATCCCACAAGCGATAAACAGCCATCTTGGCAACGCAATAGGCGGCGAAGGCATCGTTGAGACTCAAATGAGCACCCCAAGAGTTGATGGCGATGACATGAGCATCTGGGGCAGCTGTACGAATAAAGGCCTTTGCAACCCACAAAGAACCCTCGAGGTTGTCGGTAACAGCTCTGAGAAACTCGCGGCCGTCGACATCCGCGAAATTATCATTCGGCCCAACAGCTGCAGCAGCGTGAATGACTGTGTTGATCTCGCCATCCTTGGCGAAGTTGTCAAATGCAGCATTGACTGAAGCCTCATCGGTGACGTCGGTGCTCTGGATGAAAACGATCGTACCAGGAGATTCCTTCTCAATATAGGCTTTGTTCTCGAGTAGAGGGCCTTCACGACGTCCAAGCAGACCAATGCGCGCGGCACCTGCGCGAGCGAAGAAGCGTGCTGTCTCTCCTCCGATGCCAGTGTTGCCTCCACCTGTCACCATGATCGATTTGCCTTTCTGAGAGAGAGCCGCGAGGCTAGGATTGCCAGCGGGTTGAGCCGTGTTATGCCAGCGCTTGACAGGCGACGGGAAGGGTGGAGTGTCGGAAACCATGGCGACTTTACTGAGCTATGTTGGAATAGAAGAGCTGGACAAAAGATTGGCTGCTGTGTAATCTGCGACTTGCAGCACTGGAGTCCAGAGTAAGTGACCACTCGTCTTGGAGGGCATCTTTACGGTCTTATACCGGGAAATCTCATCGGAAATGGACATGTAGTGCTGCATGTCATCATCTACACTGTGCTTGGGATACAAATTTGTTCCGTCCGGCGCGCGTGAACTCCGACCATAATCATGGTACTCTCCGCCATACCACAATGGGCTTTCCATACATGAAACAATATGCTTGGATACGAATAACTAGTCCTCTCCGATGGTTTGTCGTTGGAGCGCCTCAGCCCTATCCCCATGTTCATACCGCTATGCCAGGGACGCCACAAGCATGACCAACCCGCCCATACCGTCCATACCAGAACACCACTCTGCCCACCAGTTTGAGCAGTGACTACTTCTGTTGTTGTGAATCTGAGAAGCAGGTTCTTTATCTGACGGAGCATATGGTAGCCACGCGTCGCGGCAGGATAGCCTTCCTTGATCTAACTTGATGATCTCGCCGTCGACGGCCAACGCGTACGAAATTTGTCCCTGTGGCTCTGTTTGGCTCTGTGATTTCCAGTCTTGTGCATTTTTTGCCTCCCAGAGTTGCCGTTTCGCGGGCAAAGGTGCAATCACAAATTCCGCAGGCATATTGCACATAGCTGCTGGTTCAAAGAAGATGAGTTTGTTCAGGACGCGATAGATAACTGCAAGTCTACCAGAACAGTCAGTAGGTAGGGATGGAATGATAATGCCAATAGCTGGCGTACCTCCGCCGGGACTCTTTATAGACCCAGTCTTGCCAGCTGCTTTCAGACGTGTTGCGACACGATAGGTAATTTGCATGGCAGTCAAAGTCGTCATGAGACAGTTGTATTGCGATGAGCTAGGCAGATTATTGTCAGAAAAGCTTGTTACGAGAGGGGATACAGTAAACTTACAATGACCGCCTTCTCCAGGAGATGGTCCACATTGTTATGCTCAGTCTCGCCCTCGTCCAGACGGATCAACACATAGACTGAGAGAGCTTGCATAGCACCAAGCAATTCCCATTTACCGAGAGTCTGGTTCTGACACATGCGTTCACACTCTTGCTTTACGTTGCGCCAGAAAAGCCTTCGGCTTCCTTGTATTCCATTCGCAATCATGTGTATTAGGGCAATGCAGTTTTCAAGTGGCTCGTTTGTTGTACCTTCATCTGTGAATGAAACGCAGCTCGGGTGAATGAATGGGGGAAGAGTGCTTTGACGCAGCATTAGCGGGTAAGATTTAAGAGTGTAGAATAACAGATTGGCAGTTCTGTCCGCTCCGGGGCGCATATTTGGTCGTTGCATCATTGATCGTACATTCTGGTTAGGAATTGGTGGGATGGAAGAGCTCACCAGCCATGAAGCGTGATCCTGTCGCTGCCGCTGAGAAGCGGGTTGAGGTTGCTCTTGAAATGCTACATCTGCTGTTTCCGGAAGCAACAAAGACGGCGAAACGGGGGTCTGGCCAGCTGAAGCTAGCGAATGAGATGGTGTTGTTGTAAAAAGATTCAAGTCATGTGTAGAACGTATGAAGTCGTCAAAGGTCGCAGTGTCGTGGAGGTTCCACTGTATATCAGCGGACAGCATGGAGTTTTCACGGGCCGGTATCAGCTCTCGAATATCGTGAATCTGTTCGGGTACTGCTGATACTATGGTGTTTGTAGGATCTTGATCTAAACCATGCAGGTCGGGTATGTCATGCCGTGTTTTTACAGGGTTGCGTCTTTTCACTGCAGACCATGAAGGGTACTTGCACGTGATGTCTTTCCGGAGACAGCGCGAGCATGCTGGCAGTGCGTTGTCACAGCTGGTCTTGGTTTTTGCGCAAGTTGTGCATGATCTTCGTCTCTGTACTGGTTCTTTCTTGTTGGACCGACAGTAGTACCCATGACGTTTTAATGTTGACTCTTTGGGACAGTCAGTCTGCCGTCTTTGGCTTCGTATATATGACAATCCAGCAAATATACTGACGCTTCGAAAAAGGCTTCTTACACTGGCTACACCAGAGCACAGGTGCCTGCTCTGCCATCGAGTGCTGATTAGCAAGCAGGGATATGGTTTGCTACCCGCTCAATTTGAGGTGTCCCAGTTGTCACTTCTACCCTATGAAGAGATAGGGATTGTCCTACGACGAAGCTTGATCGTGCTCGGTACTGGGTTGGGATGGGCTGACAAATGCGCGAGCAGCACACCCCCACTTTCATCCTTCGGCCACTACAAATTGTAATCCCCGGTTCAAAGAGCGAATTCCCTAGGTGGTCTAGTGCTGAAATGATGCATCGATGTTCCAAAGTCATCAATAGAGAGAATAAGAAGAAAAGAACGAGCGCAGTATTCACGTGATGCTGAAGCGGTCAGCGAGGCAAAACGTTCAACCCACACAATTGCTTTTGCATCAGGCTGGCCATCGAAATTTGAAACAAATATTCTGAAGATGTTTTTCAAAACGCTAGCAGACAAGGTGTGGAAGAGCGTTGCCTAGAAATAGCCGCATAGAAGGCGTAAGGCTGCGGATGTCGAGCCTGCTTTTCATCTGGCCGCCACTACAGCGATTGAAGGTGTGTATACCGGACAGGAATCCAGAACACCAGTTGTTCTTGACGATTCCATAGGTACGCCTTGGTACCAGTCAATAAGGTGGTTGTGGTGCAAAGGCAGTAATGGGATGTCATCTTGGGGCGAGCTTGCAGGCCGTGACGTCGTGGCGTCCTACTGGTGCTCAATCGTCTTGGGTGTCTCATGGGTATCCTGCTTCATTCAAATGGAAATACACCGGGTATTAGCTCTTTCTCAAGCACATGAGCGCTATCCTCTCATCCCTCTAGCGCCTTTGTCCGGCCGTTCCTCTTCCTCCAGGCTTGCACACCTCTGTCGATCTCGTCTCTCGTCACACCATCTCTTATAAGTTGCATAGTTACACCAAGCGCCTCTACGTTCTTATTCCTGCTCTCATCATCGAAGAAGAGCATCTCCTCGTATTCGATCCCACTGTCTCTGTGTATCCTCTCAAAGTGCGTCGTCTTGCTACCGGGATATATCTGCATGTGATCGAAGTAGTCGATTGCGCGCGAGGACGACCCGTTGGGACTGGGTATCTTAAGGAGCTTGAGCATTTCGCGGCCGAGATCGGGAGCACTCGTGCGCGAGGCTGCGCCGATCAGGATGTTCTTGTCTTTAAGCTGTGAGGGTGTTAGAACTTCCCATTGCATCAGCAGACGACTATGTACTAACAGCTGCTAATATGCCTCCCACGTCGTTGTAAAATCCGAAGCCCTCGCCATATCTGTCCTTTACTTTCAGGCCTCCTTCTACGGGCTTCAGCGGAGCTGTGACATGCGTGTCCACCCAGAAGGGCCATAGTGTGTAGTCGAGGTCGAAAACGACGATTTTAGGGAGTGGCAGTCCGTCTGTGAATGTGGATGGCCATTGGACCTTGTCTGGGAGCTTGGTGGTGGTAGTTGTGTCGGCTGACGCTGACGAGGTCGCGCTGCGGCGGGGCATTGTGAACTTTGGCGCGTGCGGTGACTGTGCTTTGAGCAGGAATGTCACGATGATTACAAATACCGTAGCTGTCAGGAAGCGTGGCAGAGCCAGGTTGGCATGTGTAGAGTGGTAACAAAGATGGAAAGTGTGGCGCGTGTCGCAGAAAAAAAGGTGATGACGTAGACGCGTCGGATTGCCTCATTCGGCGCCCGGGTACACTTCGGGGCACATCTCGAAGCCCTGAGCATGCATGGCCGTTATGATGTCGGATGTACCTCGTTACGGCATGCCTCGATCGATCGTCGACAGCAGAAAAAGCACATGTACACCCTGACCAGAGGATCCGCTTTCATGACCGCCATTTCCGTCCACATGCACTTCGCCATCGTTGACCGCCGCAGAGAAGCCAGATTCAGTTCGAGATACACACTGACATGTCGGTTTCGTTGTATGACTGTCTAAGGGACGAGTCACTACCCTGGACACCTTGTATGCCCTATACATAGTATATGTACAACACGCGGGAACTGATCGCCTCGACCGCTAGCGCAAGCATCCGCGAACTGCCGATGAACTCGTCGTCCGGGCTGACAAGGACCATCCTGAACCTTGTCTATCGCGTCTGCAACCTTATTTCCAACTTTAACTGTCCAAATGTCATTGCCAAGCGTATCGAGTATGGTCAGGGTCACGCGCGCGATGCGCTCAACCAGTCAGTGGGAGCCAGGTTATAGCTCTGTGGACGCTGCTCCTCCCACAATACTCATCGCGCACTTCCGAAACCAGAAAAACAGACCAGACAGGCGCGAAACACGCAGACATGCGAATGTGCGATGACGCTGGCGACGATAGCCGTCTTGCATGTGTCAAAGTGGTGCCGCGCTGCACACCTTCCGTTCTAGTCGTCCAGCCACTACCAGCCCCGCAAATAACGGGCAGCGGAAGGAATCCCGCCTGACTTCTGCCTGCGTCAACCTCTACACAGCTTTCTCAGAACATGTCGCTGTGATCCGACCACCAACTGGGCTTCGATGGCGGCGACCTGTGCTCGTCGTACAATTTCACACCGCGACCAGAAACAGCACCATTTCGTCACCACTCGGCAACCCGCAATTGCGCAAACTCGGTGCCTGCGAATCAAGGCGCGCCCCATTGAAATCCAGCGCAACAACGGGTGACACCACACCAATCAATCGCCACAATGACCGACTTCAATGAAACAAGATCACCCCTGACAAACGATAATGTCCAAGCATGGGCTCGTGCGAATTTTGCCGCGCCCTTTCGCGCATTACCGCGCGCCGCAAGACTGCATTGGATCCAGTTCGACGAGAGCTTCACCATCAGCAGGGCCATCTGGCGAGGCCTCGGTCGCTCCACCCACAAGCAGTTGCTTGTCATCGGCGGATATGCGCCAGGCCCCGCCGGCGACGACGATGAACCCATTGATCGCGTCACCGCCCATGTCCACGAGGATGAAGCCGAGGTCAGCTTTTATCGCATAACCGAATTGGATGACGGCAGTAGCGAGCTGCAAGCTGTGAATAGTACCAGTACTGTTGCCTTCCATGCGCCTTTTTGTGATGTTGGAGACGATATGGGGGGGTCCAAAGCCATCCATCGCGTATCGGCCCTCATTCTTTACTACTTCTTGGCTGCTGGCCATGTGAAAGAGCTATGTCGGACAAGGTCGGATCCTACCATGTTTACCAGGAATTTTCGGGACGCGTGTTTATGGGTGCACAATGAGGGAGAACGACCATTGCTGCCGCCAACGAGGAAATCAGAACCGAGTACTCCTTATGAAAAGGACTCGATCGTTGTCCGGCCAAAACGATCATCCACCGTCTGTACGTTGGAATCTATCGTTATCAACTTCGTGGTTATACTGACTAGAAACAGCTTCATTATCAAGATCCATAACAGAAGATATCCAAGCGCCGCCCATTAAACGCGCAGCAACAGACAGCCTAAATGTCAAGATCAAACGCGAACGCGACGAAGACTACACCGGAATCGCATCAGCCATTCGTCCCAAGAAGCACCCTCGACGCACCCTCAGTGAGCAGATCATTGTGCCCTCAAGTCTCAAGCAATCAACCACAGCACCGTCACCATCATCGATTCTAAGTCCACGTAGTCCTGCGCCAGAGCGCGTTAATCGTGCACTAACAGACAGAATACAAAACCTCAAAGATGAGAATGCCGGTCTGAAAGACGTGAACGCCGGACTCAAAGCCTCTGTCAACGGTCTCGAAACAGAAAAAATAGATCTCCAGAAGCGCATGGAGAAAGAATCACATGCATACCGCGGCCTGGAAATGGAATTCGAAAGCATCAAGAAGGAAATGATGGCCATGAAAGAGCGGTTAGAATCTGTCGAGACGTCTGGCGAGAAGGTACGCGTGGAAGTAGATCGGTTAAAAACTGTCGAAGAGGCTAGCAAAGAATTACGGAAAGAGTTGAGGAACGAGGTGGAGAAGCTGAGAGGAAGGGTTGAGAGGAGCGAGAAGGAGGCTGAGAATGCGAAGGAAGAGTTGTTGGCTGTGCGGAGGGGCCTCACCAAGGAGTTGGGAGAGGCGGTCAAGAAGTGGGGTGCGTAGGCGAGGTGCGCTGTTTCTTTTTTTATTATCTTCTGTTGGACGAATGATTTGGGCGGCGGTTTGTGGGCGATTTGTACAGGAACGTGCAACCATGATTGATCTAGGGGGCATCTCTTTGTTTGATGAAGAAGCGGCATCATCGGCGTATTTTTCGGCGTCTCGTTTTCTTCTTCGATATAGCGCATCGCTACTCGCAATTTCAACACCGAAACCAATACCAAAGCAGTATGCAAATCTCGGGCCCGGGGATGGAAATATACCGAAATCGATTTTCCTTGTCGATACTAACATTCAGCATATCGTTACAGAGGCACCTACTGCAAATAATGTAAATACAGTAAGTCTGAATCAAAGAAGGTAAGAAAGAATGGAGATGTAGGTAATACAGCCACCCGGAACAAGTATACAGTCTGTACGGGTTCTTTTTTTTTCTGTTGTGTTGCATACATACTGACCACCCACCTGCCATTTGATTATACGAAGTGTTCCAAATACCATTTCACGGCATGTATCTCCACTACCTTTCTCAGGCTGCAACTGCAACAACGGTCCCCGTTCTCACCCTAGCATCACGATGCGCATTCCGCCTCAACGGCTCAATCTTGGCGCAAAGTTATGGTCCGTCGGCTTCTCCTCCTCCTCCCCCTCCTCCTCCTCCTCCTCTACTATATCCCTTACGATTGGCATTCCTATTGCGGCTTGATGAGTTTTTCGCTGCGTTGATTTTCGTGGAGCTGTTTCTTGAAGAGTCAGAGAGGGAGGTGATAGTGGCATGCTTGGAGGATGCGAGACCGGACTGAGGTTTGGTTAGGGTGGTATGAGTGGGTGTAGTAGGTGTGGTAGTACGGCGCTTTTTGTTGTCGTTTGTGCTGCGGGGATGCGGTTCACGTCGTTCTTGGGTTATGCGAGGGAGCTTGACCTTGACATTCGGAATGGTGGATGTAGAGGTGGGGGCGTCGTCTTCGGTGTTCGAAGTCCATGAGTCTTCGGAGTGGCGCCGGGTGCTTGATTCACTATCTGGTGTGTCGATTGAGGTGGTCTTGGAGGGAGCTTTGCAAGCGGTCAGTAGCGAAGGGTTGCGATCGAGGATAGGCAACGATAGTGGCGAGGCAGAGGGGTTACTGGAAGGTACTTGGGCCTTGCTTAGTCCTACGCTGGCCGTTGATGTACAGGATGACTGCAGGCTAGGTGATGGAGTGGGAGCATCATCGAGGTCGATGAGCAGATCTGGCATGTGGCTCGCACACTGAGTCGGTTGCTTGACTATCGCTGCTGGGGGAGTTAGGCGACCTGCTGTGGTTTGCTTGGGAGAGAGATCTCTCTTGAGAATACTACGCGGCTGCTGTACTTCCTCACTAAATAAATCGTGTCCCTCAGTGGTCCTCAATTTGAGTGTAGAAGGGTCAGGGAATTCCCTTGGTTCTGGTACTTGCCCTGCATACTCCACATCTTCATTCCCAGCCAGCCGTCGCTGCATCCATGTGGGCGGTCTAGGAACGATAGCAGTTTTCTCCTTCCACCATCTCGGTATGCCTCGAACGAAGCCTAGTTCACGCAGCTTCTCGATACCAGGCATCTCGTGTTTGAACTTGCAGCCCATAGCCGCGAAGCTACACTCGCCAGTTTGGATCCAGTGCGTGCAGTACTCTTTCTTGGATGGATCGGGCTCAATGCCGGATGGATGGGGGAGGCGGTAACCAAGGCGTTTTGCATCTTTCGGATAGATGGATGCGAAGGTGTCGGTCAGCGATGAAGGACTTTCAAGGGTAATGCTAGGCGTCGGACGATGTTGATCTGGCGAATTCACGAGAGCTGGATATTGAGCTGAATTTGCGACGGTTGGAGACTGATGAAAAAGTCGAGTAGGCCGATAGTAGTCTACAGATGTCATCTGCTGTTCAGCACGCACATGATGATCTGGTGCCAAGTATCGGGGGCTTGTAGTCGGACTGGGTTGGGTTAGATGGCTGGTCATTATAGGCGCTTGGATCGCGAGTGCTGATGACACCTCGTGAGTCTCTGAACAGAGCCTCCAGCCTTCGTCTGAGATTTGGCGATGGGCCAGCCGCCGCGGGATTCCTTGGAGTTGAAACGGTAGTTGATCCACCAGTACCAGTGGGACCATCACACTACTCCCCATAGCATCACTGCGAAGAAGATAGTATCGGAGCCCATCTAGAAGTGCGCCACTATTAGAAGATTGAGTGGCCATGGCAGTGAGTTTCAATACTGTAAGCAGAAAGGATGAATTTACAACTTGTTAGCCGTAAGTGATTTCGACGGTGTACCTACTATACAGAGAAGTAATGACCGAGGAAGACAACTTATGGAAGCTGGATACTACGAATGAATTGAAAGACAATCAGACACAATGACAGAAGCTTCTCGATCGTGTCTCCAAGAATATAAGCACAATGCAGAAGCGATGGCGTAGCAGTCGTTAGGGGAAATAGGGATAATTTGCAATTTACGCGTTCCGAGGAGCGTCACGAAACCGTGACAGAGCATAACGCGTTAAGTAGACGGGTCGTGGGCTGCACGGGTACGTTTCCCGGTTTTACCTACTCAGGGCACTGCAGCAACCATTCTTCGTAGCGCAAAGTATCGCGGTTGTGATGCAGTTAAGATGGCGCTTATGACGAGTGGATTACTAGATCGGAGAGACATTTTCTGGGACTGCCAGAAGTCCAGGCCTGCCAAGCTATGACCCTTTTCGCTCAACGGCTATCCCTGTGGAGATCACAACCGCGGCACGGCATCCTCCGTTTCGCCAAGATTAGCCTAGCCCCAACTTCAAAACACCAGACTGCTTCCACCAACGCTACTTCGTCGCGGCTTTTGCACTCGGCTTATCACCTTGGCAGTGACAGCGCGCGCTTTGTGTCATCTTTCATAGCCTCGAGCCGTGGTCGGGAGATGACGATCCCCACACTTCAACGGTTGACCTCGCGATGGGAATGGTAGAAGTTTGCACAAAGCTAACCATCAGAACCTATGCCTAGTGTTCCGGCAGTTGACATCTGGACCATACATGTCAAAACTTACTTGCATGATATTAGCCGTGTGGCGTTTTCATGGAGTTATCTCCGTGCTGTGGCTGGCAGCAAGATCACAGACTAGGAGCCCGCTATTGAAGGTACCACGATTCGTCAACGAATGAAGCTCACAGGATGTCGGCACTGACTCGAGGACGAACGCGATCTCCAATAGTGGGTCGATGGCTTCGCACTGGTAACTTGCGGCAATATGCCTGGCCAGTTCGGAGAGTAAGCAGCTGGGACGACTATCAACGGTCCCTAGGCTTCAGGGTTCGTTAATACCGGAGCTTCTCTCCCTCCCCCGCTGATTACTCAAACAATTCTCCATTGCACGAAGATTGGCAAGCAACGTATCGAATGGATGTGCGAACCCGGAACCGCTGAGCAGAGCCTGAAATATGAGCAAGGACGATCGCAGTCGCGAAGTATTCGCTGTGGCTGCACTGTTCTTCGTGCTCACATGGACGACGGTCTGCCTACGAGTTTATGTGCGAGCCATATTGATGAAGACATGGGGAAAAGACGACTCGTTCATGGTTGCGTCGCTAGTAAGTTGTCACACTTCAGATACATGTGGTTGGCTGTGCTTATCAAACTTTGTAGGCGGTCTTCACAGTGTACCTGCCATGTCAGATCATTGCCGCTATACATGGTACTGGAAGGCATCGATGGGACTTGAGCGATCATGATCGAAAGACTGCACTCATGGTCAGTTCAACGTCATTGCTTAACATTCTCGCGTCTAACTCAACACAGTTCTGGTACTTGTGTGAGATCTTCTACGTCATAGCAAACTGCCTGCTCAAGTTTGCTATTGGCTATTTCTACCTTAGGGTCGCCATTGAACGGTGGCACATCTGGTGCATCAGATTGCTAATGCTAGGCACGGTACTATGTGGTCTGATTTACCTCTTTCTAGTCATGCTTCAGTGTCTACCCAGTAAGACCTTTTCAGACGCTCACTTTCCGCACTTGCTAATGAATACAGTCTCTGCATTTTGGCTGGAGCACCCAGCTTCAAACAAGTGCATACCAAGAGGACCTACCTTAGGCATTACCTATGCGCTTGCCGCAGTCAACGCACTCGCTGATTGGGGGTTCGGGCTGCTTCCGTTCTTTATTGTTTGGGGCCTAGAGATGAGGCCGAAGACAAAGGTGTTGGTTGCATCGATACTTGCATTTGCGGCGATCGGAAGCACCGGTACAGTCATTCGCATGGCTTATATCCACACACTTGTAGAAGGCCCCGACTTCTTATATGCTACTACCGATGTTGCTCTATGGAGCACCATTGAACCAGGGATCGGGATAACAGCGGGGAGTATCGCCACATTTCGTCCGCTTGTCCGTCACTGTCTTTGGAAGCTGGGTCTCGGCGAAGCACCTAGGCACGAACGAGGTCGTAGTTACTACCCTTCTGTCATCGGCCAGAAGCGAAAGAATCGTCGCGGATACCGACGTAGCTTAAGTCCGTCTGACCTAGTGCCTACCGAGCATGGAGGCATGACTTCTATACAGATTCATGGACCTGAAGATATAGACCTGGAGAACAATATCCCGCCGCCAAAGATCGTTGTCACAGAGGCGGATCTGCCGCAACCCCCGGAAGGGCAAATCGTACATACCGTCTCGGTTCAGCAAGAATACGAGGGTCCGCCAAAGCTTCACCTCCGTGATAGCCTCAGGAACAGCTTCACTCGTGGGAGTATTCTAAGCCTTGGAAAATTCCGCATACCCGATTGAGCTGTTCGAACGTGTTCTGTAGTATTTTCGGTATCCGAAGTCGAGCAAACGCGGGATACGATCTTTCAAATGCACGAACGATTGACGATAAAACGTCGAGGTGTCGTGAAAGACACGTTCTCTCAAGCATACAGCATGGCCTTCACTAGTACGGCTAGTCGCCATACACGCAAATTAGCGTCACCGGACCGGTCTCCAGAAGAAAGTGAGAGAGACGACGGAGCGTGGCGTCATCTGGATGAAACACATTCACCGACGCTGATTGTGGTTCACGTCATTCACCAGATGTGTCTATACTAACCATTTCCTGGTTCCTGATCTCGCTCCTGCAGCTTTTATCATACCACCTGAATCTTAACGAGCGCCGTCTAGCAAGCCGATCGTACTCTACCATCATCTGGCGTGTTCATACGAGTTGGTCGTACAATCCTCGCAATCTCAAAGATCAATCTACTCCAAAGACAGTTTCCAGCTACTTTTGTAGACAACTTCCGATGAACGAGAACGACATAGCAGTGTTGCAACTCAACAAAGACGTTATCGCGGACGCCATCACCATGACCAACATCGAGCGTTTCCTACATTTTTTACAGCACGCCAAGTCGTTGGTAGGGCTATATGGACCTTATAGCAAGCAACCCAATACAACGGTTTTCGCGCGCGATGTGAGGCCGCCTCAGCATCCGAAACCTCAAGATCCATCGCTCAACACTCTCGCCCTCTCCTTCGCAGCAACACAAGATTGCACATACAGCGCCCAACCCGCTGGGTCAGGGAAAGAAGACCTAGACCTCTTCACACTCCTGTGGGATTGTGCAGTCGTGGTCCTTGAGGAGATACTCGCTAGAGGTTCCCTTCCACAAGAGTCTTTCGGCTGGGGTATCTTTGGTCTTTCCGCTGGCTACATGCATCCGCCTGCCCGCGATCTCACCGCACAAAACGTCTTTCTGAGCAATAAGCGCCGACTTCATGACGCGCTGAATGTGTTGCCTTCTTTAAATCGAGAGACGAGCAGCGAGTATGTGGTAGGCGAGAAGAAGACTACGGCTTTGCTCACACGGGCTCGAAGGGATATACACACACTAGGGCATATCTTGTTACACGAGTACAAGCTCAGTAGCTGGAGGCGAGTGAGGTGGCTACATACGATCGCAGTTGCGGAGAGGTGGGTTGGCGCTTTCGGACTGAAACCGATGAGAGAGCTAGGCGTGTTGACAAAGAGGACGAAAGAGGTGGTTTGTGAGGCAACGAAACCGCCAGGGAAGAGGGTGGTAAATAATAATGTGAGGTTCGAATTTCCTGATGTTAGCGCCCAGGATTCACAGGGCGTCATGGATGAAAGGCCAGAGCGAGAGAGGGGTAATGAGAGGACCACTTCACATACAGAAAGACGATGTCAAATTACTTATGGTTAAGTAGATTAACCCATCTATACTGATATCCGACAATGACTTTCTACTGATAGTAGTATCCTTCCACTCTCTATCAGCGTAGTGTGCGTTCCACCTATCTTAGCACCCCATTCATCTTGATGCGGAAACGCTAATCCATATGTAAGGCGGTCTCCACCACCAGATCAGAAGCGCGAATGTCTATATAGATAAGTAAACAGCTTGAGAAGGCTAGGACTTTGCTTACTCGCTCAAGATGTCTTACGTGTGGTCTTCAGCGAATGGCAACGCGGTCCTTCCGGACCTATACCAGAGGCGGCTAGTAGCAGCGATCTACAATCACGACATACCACCCCTCGATTTCGTGTACAACCAGACCTCATAAGCCCTTGCAACAGTCCGCCGTGTTATGCAACGATGCCGAGGAAAGCTGGACCTGTCAACATGCATCAGACCTCGCATCGAACGCGACATGCCATGCGCTCCAATGACAGCCCACAATCATGCCTGGGTATGTGCATGAGCCCGTGGTCATGACGCTGCGGCGGCCTGAGCTGCTCAACCCACGTTCTTGCATCATCCCAAGCTATGGAGAATTCGAGAATAGCGAGTTGATAAGTAGGCGTTAGTGCCCGGCTGTCGCAAAATGGAAAAAATTATCTCAACATCTCTGGTCCATTTCCAGTGCGACCGTTATCATGGCATCGGAGAAGCACAACGCGCCTGTCGCGTCCGACTCATCTGACAGCGATGTAGAGGTTGTTCAGGGTACTATCAACGAGAAGAAATTGCTAAGAACACTGGATCTGAGGTTACTTCCCGCGGTTTCAGTGCTATATCTGTTGAGTTTTCTTGATCGCAGCAATGGTGCTACACGCCCTACCCACAACGAAAGCACCGTATGCTGACCTATCTCTCCAGTCGCCAACGCCCGCATCGAAGGTCTCACGGACGACCTACATATGACTGGAAACCAATATCTCACTGGTCTAACACTGTATTTCATCGGTTACGTACTATTCGAGATTCCATGCAACATCATTCTCAAGCGAACTACGCCGAAATTTTGGCTACCGACACTCACGCTGGTCTGGGGGGTTGTCGCAACATTGATGGGTGTCACACAGAATCGAGAGGGCTTCTTTGCCGTGCGTTTCTTGTGAGTAGCTGTTGGGAAGTACTTGGCGTACAAGCAATGCACCAGAACAAATGGGCTGACTTGAGAACAGTTTGGGTGTCGCTGAGTCCGGACTTTTTCCAGGCGTTGTATACTACCTTTCAATGTGGTACAAAAGAAACGAACGCCAGTACCGTATCTCTTTGTTCTTCAGCTGCGCTTCACTTGCTGGCGCTTTTGGTGGAGTATGTTGTGCCCGCATCGCAAGTTTGATCGCTTGTACTGACTGCTTCAGATCCTAGCCTGGGGCATTGCGCATATGCGCAACGTTGGCGGATATGCTGGTTGGAGATGGATTTTCATCCTGGAAAGTATGCTTATCCGAGCGTCGTTCTTATACTAACAAAATATATAGGAGGGCCTTCTCACAATTGTGATCGCGATCGTCGCATATTGGTTCATTTCCAACTATCCCGGCACAGTCAGCTGGCTCAGTAAAGAAGAGCGAGCCTTTGTACGAGCACGTCTTAAGGCTGATAGTGACGCGACAAATGATGAGAAGTTTTCATGGGCCGAAGTGCGGGTTGCAGCCAAGGACATCAAGATCTGGTTGTATGCCTTAGCCTTTCATACTATGAGTCTACCTTTGTATACTCTATCACTGTTCTTGGTAAGCCAGCCGCTTTGCATTACTGAATGCGTCAAATATCCCTGTCTAACAGTAAAAAAGCCAACGATTATTCGGGATATGGGTTACTCGTCAGCCCAGTCTCAACTTCTTACCATCCCACCTTATGCGGTCGCGACAATCTTCACGATTTTCTGGGCGATACTCTCTGAGCGCTATGCCCGCCGTGCACTCTTCATCCTCACGACCTCCACCGTTGCGATCATCGGATACATTATCCTGCTCGCGAACACCGATCCCAAGGCACGGCCAGGTGTTTCCTACGTTGGAACCTTCTTTGCCGCTATCGGAATATACCCGTCCGTCGCGTTGATCCTCTGCTGGCCTGCAATCAACGTAAGTGGACAGACAAAGAGAGCGACCGCGAATGCCATGCAGATCAGCATCGGCAACTTGGGAGCAGTGCTGGGTACGCAGCTGTACCGCGCAAATTCCGGGCCGCGATACGTTCTTGGGCATAGCTTTGCACTTGGGTATTCATGTCTGAATCTGGTCGTTGTCGGGGCATTATTGGTGGTTTTGAAGAAGGAGAACAAGGAGAAAGAGAGGATATTGTTGGAGAAACCAGATACTCGCGGTTTCCACGACACAGTGGAGGATCTGGCCATGGGTGATCGTCATCCGAGATGGAAGTTTCAGGCTTGATGGAGTAAATAGGTGGCGGCGATGTTGAAGAGTGGGGACGATAAACACTGATGGGAATTGTACGTTACGTTCTGTGGATATGACACCACAGTGGACACGACTCGGAGATGGCTACGGTGGAGCTATCCAGATGAGAATGATCTCTTTTTCACCTGTCACAGATGGTGTCAGCTGCGTTCCTCGAGAGCGCAACGATTGCAAAATTGTAACAGTTTGTGATGCGATTACACTCCGAGCACACGATGACAGGGAAGTAGATACGAGTGTTTCGACGACCCGATAATAATACTGCAGTCCGTGAATGTACCTTCCTGATTGAGACTAGTATATACGTACTACTCCGAGGTCGGTTATCCCCGCGTAATGTCCATAACCAGCGCTCCGAGCTCCAAGCTTCCAAGCCTTCGATCTTCAATACTCATCACAATGGCGGCCAATAACAAGGAAAAGCAGACATCAGCTGCAACTCCTCCAAAGTCATACAGACCATCGTACAATCGTCAATTCATCGGCAGCGCTGTCTTTTGCTTGGGAATTTTGGCTTTCCTACGTCATACAACCACCCCCATCTCGTCGTCATGGCACCTTCCTTCAGACTTAAGCAACGCCAAGTCTGGAGCGCAATGCCCACAAGTCGAACTCTTGTTCCCGACAAAGAGGACGAAAGAGTTGGATGAAATGGAGAGCTACCTGACATCGGACGCTTTTCGTGATGTTGCCATTGAGCGTCTATCGGGTGCTGTCAAGATCCCCACGCAAAGCTACGATGACATGGGCGAGATCGGATCTGATCCGCGATGGGATATCATGTACTCTTTCGCAGACTATCTTGGAAAAACTTTTCCGCTCACGCACGCGACATTGCAATTGGAGAAGGTCAATACGCATGGGTTGCTGTATACGTGGGCTGGCACGGATGCAAGCTTGAAGCCTAACTTGCTCATGGCGCATCAGGATGTTGTGCCGGTTCCGGATTCTACAGTCAAGCAGTGGACCTACCCGCCTTTCTCAGGTCACTATGACGGGAAGTTTGTTTGGGGTAGGGGTGCGAGCGATTGCAAGAACCAGTTGATGGCTATTTTGAATAGCGTGGAGGCGTTGATTTCTGCTGGCTTTACTCCTCAGAGAACATTAATATTGTCGTTTGGATTCGATGAAGAAATCTCTGGTCGGGAAGGTGCGCAACACCTTGCGGACTACCTGGTCAAGAAACTTGGACACAACTCCATCGCTGCCATCGTCGATGAAGGCGCAGTAAACGTTGAGAGCTGGGGAGCAAATTTCGCAATCCCTGGTGTCGCCGAGAAAGGCTACGTCGACGTTGACATTGTCGTGCGCATGCCTGGCGGCCACAGCAGCATCCCTCCACCGCACAACAGCATCGGCGTCGCCAGCGAGCTCATCACTTTGATAGAAGCCAACCCTTACGAGCCTCGTCTTTTTGACGAAAACCCTTACCTAGGTCTCCTCCAATGCGGTGCCGAGCATGCCTCAGACTTTCCCCGCCATCTAGGGAAACTGCTTGACAAGCGCTCTAAACGAAGTGCAACATGTTCGAAGAAACCAACAAAAGACGCTCTCGCACTTGAAGCAGCAAAAGCGGGACCAGGCATAAAATATCTCTTCACGACCTCCGTGGCAGTCGACATAATCCACGGTGGCGTGAAAACAAACGCACTTCCTGAGCGCACGCAGATAACCGTAAACCACCGCATAAACGTTGGTTCAAGCTCCTCGGATGTTAAAGCACACATCTCGTCCCTTGCAGCTCAGGTAGCGCACAAGTACAACCTCACACTGCATGCATTCAACGGCACAGAAACCCCCTCTAGCATCGCTCTCTCCCACGGACCCACAATGCTAGAACCAGCACCCGTTACACCCACTTCTCTCCACACCTCTGCCTCTAACAAGACCGTGACGCCCTACCAAATTCTCTCGGGAACCACCCGCGCCCTCTACGGTAGAGAACTTCTTGTGAGCCCTGGTATCATGACCGGTAACACGGACACGCGTTATTACTGGGACTTGAGCGAAAACATCTTCAGGTATGGGCCAGGTTGGGATAAGGAGCAGGTTGGTCTAGGAAATATTCACACTGTCGACGAGAGAGTTGGAGTGCAAGCGCATTTGGATACTGTCAAGTGGATGTGGGGCTGGATTAGGAACATGGATGAGGCGGCTTTGTAGACATCGTCGATGAAGGTTACTTAGACGAGAATTCTGCATGTGAGGGAAGTGGGGCTGCGACAATTCGCAGTTGCCAATTACTGATAGAAGCCAAAAGGGATTGCTTACTCACTTAGGTAGCTAACGATACGTGGTAAGCTTGAGTGAACCCAGAAGCGTCAAGCTATCCTTCTCTGCTTGTTAGTAAAAGAAGATATCTTTTGTGATTGCTAAGCTACTGTTGTGGTCGAGTTGGAATTAGTTTTGCTTTCATTGAAGTTACTTCGGTACTGTGATGACTTGACCAATAGACGACGAGCCACTGATAGTTACAATCCTACAATCGTTATTATCCTAAACAGAACTTACATATATCAATAACTAACATAGTTTACAAGCGAGCGCCGCGTACAAGCGAGCGCCGCACCCCACTAACTTTGCACACCTCTACAATCGTACATCTTAACAACGTGATGATATAATATATAGATATCTATATAGCAGATTAAGCAGTATCTTTAGTATCCTTCTTGTATATACGTAAGTTATAGCTAGTCTCTCTGCACCTCGTGCAGCGCGCTAGAGCCTAGCTGTTACAAGGTAACAAGGAGTTGCTTCCTTTTGTTATGCAGGCCGCAGGAAGGAAGACCATCGGGATAGCCGCGATGGAAGGTCGCTGATCCAAGGCGGGGCCTGGGATCACGTGACGTGCCATCAC